>NC_068278.1:11506702-11806702 GCF_025860055.1 Xyrauchen texanus | reverse complement strand
GGTCAAGGGATTAACAACCTCCAGCTGGCAGGCTAATGCATACTCCATCTCCCTCCACCTGGCTGGTGATTATGTAAATAAAGTAATTTTCTCTTCAAACAGTTTTTCTGCCATTACAGTAGTTGACTTGACAGAGAAAACTCACCATAAAAGCAAACAGTTCACAATAATGTCAACTATAGCACCCCTTGTGGTAGCATTGAAAATGCAACGCACACGTGTGCTGTGTCTGATATATTTTGGAAAGAATCAACACACAAAATTTGAGCTTGCATATAGCTAGAAGCATCAGCATTCAAGTAATTTAATAAAGTATGTTATGCTCTACACTGCTTCTATGGCTCTATGATGAAGTAAAGCAGGAGGTTCAGTAATTTTTTCACAAAAGACCAAAGTGAAATGAAGATGAATAAAAAAACAAATGAGTAAAAGATTGCAATATATCACAAATTCTAATTACAATACACTAAATGTATTGTAAAGAATCAGAATAGTATTGTGTCACAACACAGATATCAGTATAATATCATATCAATAGGTCCATCCTGATTCCCATGCCTACAGTAATACTTACAGTTGTGGTTAGTGGGATTCACTGTCAGTCATGATTACTTTAATCCGTGAGTGAAAGTGTCAAATACTGAAATTATACTAGTAGTATTCGGCTGGTCATGTGATTCAAACATGGCCGCCCCCATGTGATGGGGACCCTCTCCAGGTAGAATAAAATAGCTTTTATAAGGTTACTGATATGACTGGAGTCTTCATTTTAATGTGAGTGCTCATGAGTTTCTACATATATTGCAGAATTACAATTCATGTGTCATGTTCTCTGTTGTCTTTTGTTTTTGTGCTTTTATGTTGAAGTTTAGTCTAGTTCCTGTTTGGTTTTTGTAGTCCTATTGTAGTTTCATTTTATGATTGGTTCTCCCTTGATTATTTCTCATTCCCTAATTGTTTCCCCAGGTGTTCCTCATTCCCTTGTTTGTTCCTTTTGTGTATTTAAGCCCTTAGTTTTCTTGGTTGCTTTGTTAGTTCTTGCATGTTTTGGTATGCTCTGTGCCAGGTCTCCCGTGGTTTTCTTTGTTCTGAGTTTTCTTTATGTTTGTTAAATAAACTCAGCTGCACTTAGATCCTCATTCCCTGCCTGCTTCGTCACATCATGTCTTTAGGAGTAAAACTATTTAAATGAGGAAAAAATTACTGAGTGCACCGTCAATAGAATTTCAATGGATGCTGTATACTGGGTAAATTGAGGTAATGACTAGTGATGCGTTCTTCATGAACAACTGTCTCAGAGAGTGTTTCGTTCATTTCTTCATGGCCACGCATGCACCACATGTATAATTCATGTTTCGTTCCACAGGCTCTGTGCAGGAAATGTAAATGATTAGTTCACCTCCCAACTGGTGATGCGTCCTAATATCCATACTTCCCTACAATACATTGAAGAGAAATACATTGAAGTTCAAAACGCTACATTTTAATGAATGGCGGTGAACCGTGAATCTGATGTCTCTTTTCAACTTTAATTGATATGTACTGTATACCTTGAAAGTTGTTCCTTGTGCTTAAATGATGCATTTTTAACCAAACCGGAGTTGATTATTTTCTCAGTTATGATGTCATATCTTCAGGTAATGGGTCAAAACCCACATCCAGGGTTAAAGTATGTCTGGAATTTATTCATACTATTCGCATGCATACTTAAAGAATGCACTGTTTTACCCGTCATAAAGTGCATCCTTCATCAAATACAGTACATACTGTGACAGTACTCGATTTCAGAGGCTGGGTGCGTCTTGACAGCCGCAAAGGTTCTGTACAGGAAACTATTATTAGATAATCTTCCGACTGGGGGTGCATCTCATCTTGCTCCCCAGCTATGTTGTGAATCAGTACTGTACATCGTGAAAGTGAGTCTGGACACTGGCAAGGTTGTTCATCCACTGACCATTAGGACACTTATGACTCATTCATCTGTGATATGATAACGAGGTCATGCATTTGAATGCAGCAACATCGCTGTATGAGACTATGTCCATAATCATCGTTTATGAAAAACACTCTCCATCCACACTGCCATTTTTCAAGCATTTTCAAAATGTTCCATCTATTGTCTGAGACGTAATTGTCCTTGTGTTTCGTCGCCGGACAGCAATTCTGAGTAAACTTCCCGTCGCCTTTGAAAGAATGCATTGTGAAGGTTTTACAAAGTAAACGCTATCTTTAACAGCGTATAAAAGTTAATAGCAGGCACTACAATGCCGCTACAATATAGGCCGCCATCTTGAATTTTTTGGATTGAATGGATGACATGACTGTGTCAAATAACAACAAATATGTAATTGTTTTTTTTTTCTCGATATCTCAGTTTTCCCTGTCCACAGTAAAATGCAAAGTCGGCATTTTTTTATTTGATTTATTCACTTGGGAGAGCATTTACGAAAAAGCTCTGTTTTCGGTGTCAAAAATGGCATCTCTGTATGGGCAGAAGGCCAAACCATCATGAAGTTAATGCGATTTTAAACTAAGACATTAGTGTGGACATGGTCTAAATGACTCTTTTGTGCATTTGGTAACGTTTTAGATTACAGCCCGCAAATAACAGTGTAAGTACACCGAATTTACAGCATACCTTTTTTGTATTAATACTGTAACTACACAGTACATACATGTAGGTATAAGGAAACAATATGCAAAGTTTGGGGAATAAAGGGGTAACAAGCACCACTTCAATTTACAGCCCGCAAATGTTGCACTTACCCTATAACTACATGGAAATAGGGGGTAACAACACTTACACTGTCCCTAGTTGCAATTTTGCTTGAAGACCCAACTAAATCCTCTACTCTTTTACTATAAAAAAAGGGGGGGGGGGGCATGACTAGCAGCTGAGATGGACTGTATGTAATACACTTAAGGTAACAAGCCTACATTTGAAAATTCTACATAAAATCAAAGCAGAAACTCATTAACTCATTTCCTAGATTTCACATTTTGTTGTTCAGTAATCGCCATCATGTATCCTGTAATAATAGAATATGTACCCTGTGGTTAAAAAAAATACCTATACCTATATATGTATTATTACAAAAAGGTACAAAGTGTATGGTCTTGCTAAATTGCTCGCAAATGTAAGATTGTTGTTTAGCATAGTAGGTCATACATACCACGTAATATTTGAATAGTTACACCGTAGTTATAAAATACTTACAGTATAAATTATTTGTAATTTTCTAGGTTGTTACCCCTTTATTCCCCAAACTTTGCATATCGTTACCTACACGTAAGTAATTTATAGCTACACTATTATTACAAAAAGTATGCTGTAAATTCTGTGTACTTACGCTGTAATCTAAAACGTTACCGATAAAAGACATAAAGAAGAAATGGAGTGTATATTTATCTTCTTAAAAGATTATCTTTCAGTTGAAAGATATTACAACTCTTATAAAGAGAAAATAAGGCTTTGACTTAGTACGTTTTGACACTTGCACTCGTATTTTAATGACTTTTGGGACCTCAGAAGACCTGACAATGCTTCGAGTAAGGGTAGGTGGTTATCAACGATGTTGGTTTTTACGGTAAATTCAGTGAATTTTTGGGGAGCGAATGTACTGGACCGATTTTGTGATTGTGAAAGCCCTAGAAATCACCGACTCCCTGGTCAGTGCACTAACTATTAAACATTCTGTAAAGAATCACAATATTATTGTGTCACAACACAGATATCAATATAATATTGTATCAATAGGTCCCTCCTGATTCCCACGCCTACAGTAATACTTACAGTACATGTGTTTTCTATAATAGTGGTCACGTGACAAATAAATGAAAGACTCATATCCGAAGACCCATTCAGGACTAACTATTTCCTCTAGAGCCGATTTGTGGCAGTCATGTAGCAAATGAACAGAATTACTTGAATCATCCTTCTTTATTTTTATTTTTTTCATTTTGCTGAACAAGATTCAAAGATCCAAGTCAGTAAAATGATCCGTTCTTCCCATCACTTGGAATGACCGTCATTTGCAGCACATGTTGAGGGTGTGTAACGCTATATAAATGCAATTCATTCACTTGTTTACGTGTGCTTTTATTCATCCATTCATCCCTGCATTGTGTGTGTTGTATTTAGCAGCAGGTGATGGAATTCAAACATTCAATCAAAGCAATCATTGATGTGTTTTATATTGTGCCGAGAGAATCTTTGCAGTCATTGTTGTAAAAGAATCAAAGAATCGCCTTCACAGTGCCTTTAAAACAATTTATCAGGACCTTTGTATTGCTCTGCACAAACAATATTTTGCCCTTGACACGCACATCAAATTTGTCCATTTATCTTGAAATGTTTGCACTAGATCAAGTTGTCCACTGTAAGGTATGTAAACATGGGAAGTTTGTTCTTGTTGTGCAACGACAAGTGTTGAGGATGAATAAAAAGATTTCCCAGATCAGTGATCTATTGCAGGTGTTGTCAACTGTTTTTGAACCAGGAACTCCCATCCAGACTGTGAGCCAACCCAGGGATCTCCTAATATAAAAATGCCAAATATTATTGGTAACACTCTGTAACAACTTTCATTTATAAGATTAACAAGCATTATTACATCATGTTAAGCTAGTGTCAACCTAGTTTCTCAATTAGCATTGTCTTGGATACATCGCTCCATTGTCCAACAGCGAGATGATTTTATGCTCTATAGAAGCAACCATATCAACAACAGATGATATAAGAGGTTATTTCTTTCTACCTTAAATGTTTAAAAATTGTTACTTACATTATAATAATCTTTTTGACTCTTACCTATCATCACACAGCACTGAGATAGCTCTCCTTCCTTCAGGTGGTTATTGACATCCTCCTGTCTGTGGATTCTGGGTCTACAAATATCTAATTTCTTCTTGAATTAGCTCGGACTTTGACAATGTTTGCCATGATATACGTATCTCTCATCTCTCTGAAATCACTGGTTCAGCTCTCACCTCACTGATAGAACATATTTTATTACTATAAGTATACATTTGCCACTGCTACTCTCACACAAGGTGTTAACCAGGGTTCAGTCCTTGGACCATTAATGTTTATTATCCATTTACCTTAATTTTCACACTGATGTTATCCAAATTGACCTTACCACCAGCTCTGACTCACCTTCAACTCCTGCTTCACTCACTGTATGTATTAGCCACATTAAACAATGGATGTTCTTGAATTTCCTTAATCTAAATACAAATAAAACTGAAATACTGTTAACTGGCACTAATGCTCAAGTAAACATTTTGGACCTCTGCATCGACATTGATGGGGTTCAAATCAAGCCCTCCCACACTGTCCGTAATCTTAGTATCCTATTTGACTCATCTCTTTCTTTTCATTCTCACATTTCAATTGTCATTCAAAATGCTTTCTTCTTTCATCTTTGGAATATTGCACACCTCCAATCTTCTCTCACATTGAATGATACTGAAGCCCTAGTACATGCTTTGATCACATCACGCCTTGATTATTGCAATGCCGTGCTTGTTGGCTTAACCACAAAAAGTATTGCTAGGCTACAATACGTTCAAAATGCTGCAGCAAGAGTCCTAATTTCACTTAGCGTTCTGATCACATTACTCCACTTCTGCATGACCTCCATTGGTCGGATTAAATACTAAATATTCCTCCTAATGTTTAAGGCTTTAAATAGTCTTTGCCCAACTTATTTGTCTTATTTACTCCATATCTCCCACTTCGGTCTCTCATATACTCTGAACTTGGTCTTTTGTCTGTTTCTAGATTTCAACTGGCCACAGTCAGCGGAAGGTCCTTCTGTGTTGTCGCTCCTAAGCTGTGGAACTCGCTACCTCTTAATCTTGGCAATATCTGCTCTTTAACTGGTTTCAAGTCTCAGCAAAAAACATTAGCATTTATTTAGACTGACCATCTTAGATGTAACCGTAACTTTTTGATTTGCTGCCTCTGATGTGATCTGATGTTTTGTGTGTGTGTGTGTGTGTGTGTGTGTGTGTGTGTGTGTGTGTGTGTGTGTGTGTGTATTTATCAACATTTTGTCAGTCCCCTTGAGGAAAACAGCGTATAAATCATACTAAATTTACTACTAAAATCATACTAAAAAGTTTTTTGAAAATGTAAAAATGCAGAAAGTTTTCTGTGATGGTTAGGTTTAGGGGTAGGGTTCAGTTTTGGGTTAGGGGACAGAATATATAGTTTGTACAGTATAAAAAACCATTATGCCTGTGGAAAGTCCCCATAAAACATGGAAACACAACAAGTGTTTGTGTGTGCGTGTGTGTGTTTTGCGTGTGCGTGTGTGTGTGTATATTGTACCAAATTGTATCAATTAAATATGTAAATTGTAAAGCGACCTTGAGCTTGGGAAAGTGCTATATAAAATAAATGTATTCTTTTTCTTAATGTCTTGTCTTCGAAATTCGGCTTTCCGAATTTCCAACTTGCTCTCCAGTGGCTGAAGCACTTTCTCAAAATGCACTGTGCCAGAACTTATGCCACATTCACATGCTATCAGAACTATCCAACTTCCCAGTTCTGAAGTCGTAATTACCAGTATTTGGTTTGATGTACTGGTGTCTGAAACACTGATGATGCCAGGTTCTTTCTTGCATATTACTCTTATTTTGAAACCATAATACATGTTGCTGATGACACTGGAAGTTCTGGTCAAGTACATGCTATTTTCTCTGTAATTTTTCCAATATACATCTAAATCTGGCATCACACTTGCCGGTTTTCCCAGCGATTTTAAGGTGTAAGCTTTATTTACACAATCTCTGGCCAGTAGGTGAGAGACATTGAGCACATTAGCGTCTGCCAGTGGGAGGACATTAATCCCTTGACTGTCGGGACTCCCTGCTGAATCAATGGAACCAGCGCCTGGAAAAGCACATCAAAATTGTTTGAAAAATGTGTTCTGTCTCTGGGGCAGTCTCTTGTGTTCTCATCAAATGACCAATGAGCTTCTTCTATTACTGACCCCTCCACCATTTTGTATCGGCAACTGTGACTGAAGAGAGTGAGATCTCAGTGAAACATCTGACAAATGGGACATTTTTGGCCAAAATCAGGTGTTGGGATTCAGCTAGTGTGACGCCACATTAATGGTTACTGAGATACATAAATGTATATGATGGAAAGAGCAAGTGATTACAAAGTTGCTGCATTTTATTAAAATATTTATAAAAACCTATTATTCATTACAGACACTGTGTTCTCCTCTGCCATGTTGAAATTTTTTTTAAACTCAGTTATCAAAATTATCTGCGAGTTTTACAGTCGTTATTACGATTTGAGGGGGCATTCATCTGCTATCATTCTGAGCAGGAAACTCATTTTTATGATAATTCCGATGGCACGTGAAGGCAGCATTACTTCTTTGAATGAATGTGACTGAAAAAGCACAGTCCATCCAATTTTGGTAAACACTTGAATAGTAATTACATAAACATACTCCTAAACCTAACCTTAACCCTAACAGTACTCAGACTGATCTTGCAGTGTATTCTGAAACAGAAGGCTGACTTTTCTTGGCTTAACTTGGTCTTTGCTTACCGAAATTCGAATAACTGCCCCCAGTGGCCGAAATGGGAAGTGTTGTTGAAATTAAGGGAGGTGTAAGCTTTTTTTTAAGGTTAAATGAATACAGAGTGGCAACGTGAGTTGTTTTTAGCTGTAAATGATGCAATACAGTTTTTATTAACTCTACTCAAACTTAAACCTAACTTTCAGTGGATTAAAAAAGTATGCTTGGAGGGAAAATGGAAGCTCCGAATTGTGGTCAAATATAGTATCTTGCTTGACAAAAAGCAAAAGGCACAGGTGAGCGATTTTCAGAGCATGAATACTCGCTGCATGGTGAAACTTATTCAGAATTCGGCACAGTGGGTCTGCATTTGGGTGGCTAAATATTCTGAACTAACATGCCAATTTCCTGTGTGATAATGTTGTTACCCTCACTCTAACAGTATAAACAAAAAACCTTTTAAATCAAGGTAAACCAGCCTTTGAGCCCTTTCCCTATCACCCTGTATTTATTTAATGGCAAACCACAAGGCTAGATCCCTAAAACAAACGCTGAGCTTCAGCATGTGTTGTGCCACAATAGGAGAGATCAAACTGCCTTTTTAGCCTCCATTTCTCAGTGGAAAGTGCAGGGTCCAGTTACCCAAGCTCCCCCTCAAGCTTGTTTGCCATTAAATATTACAATGTGCTATAGTACAGAGGTGAAAGTGAGCCCCTTCGAGCTGCCACTTACTGGAATAAAGGGCCGGCCTGATGCGGCAGGTAAACAGAGAGAGCGAAAGCCACAGGTTGGGTTACAGACCAGCTGAAGAAGAGGCCCTCTCAGGCTCTGGTTGCCCATGATGGGCGGATCGCTTTACCCACGGCTGCCACATGAAATGGTCCGGTCCAAGTTCCCTGCCTGCCTCTTGGATGGAATGATTACTTATTCATAGTTTGAGGGAAGAATAGGAGGGTGGGTTGTGAATGGGGGTCCTTGTTGTCAGTGGTGGTGTATGGAACAGGTGACAGAAGGAGATCTGTTACCTGTTGCTGCCCCTCAGCCCCCTCTCTTTCTGGGACTTTGTCTCTCCACCACACCGAGTATGGGCACACATTGGGCAGCAGTCAGCCCTAGAATACAGATAGCAAAGTCTAACATTAAGCTCCCCCTTTCTCCAATGATTTTGTCACGAACACATCAGATCACTGCAAGAGTGCCATTTTTTGGAGTTATTCCCCCATTTCTTTAATATTCCTTAACCATTCTCTTATGAATTGTCTATCAGAATTCAAAAATTGTTAAATAACAAAAAGTGTAAAGGGTTTTTAATGACCCCAGAAATAGTATCGCAATGTATATTTCCACTTCTATCAATCCTATGTATATGATTATTTCATATCTATTTAAATTTACTATCACAGGACATTTTTCTTTGTTTGTAACAAGACAAACAAGTGCCACGTTCATACAAATTACTACTATATCATGTTGATTTTCTGCACAGTGGTGGTGAATTCTCAGTATCCCATAGGGCTGGATATATCATATGATATTTGTTACTCAATGTGGCTCTGTTGTTTCAGTGATTGAATTGATTTACATTTGACATTGCTAGTGACGAAGAAGCAACATGGAAGTAAACTATAGCAAGTGTAACACGTGAACAGTATTATATGGCTATTGCCATTTAGGTGAACTACTGAAATTCTGTAAATTGTACATCTATTTAGACTCATTAAGTGCCTTAAAAATGCATATAATACAAATGTGCAACTTTTGTGTAGCTTATGAATTCCATTCCATCATCTGTTGCATCATCTCTTTGATATATGAAAAATAAAACACCTAAATATAATAGAATATAGTAAATTCTATTATTTTCAAATTGTCTAAAAAATGCTTGAATCATTTTACACTATCAAGGCATTTTGTAGATCCATTTGTGACAGATATATGTGCCAGGTCGCTAATGCCCATGCATTTTAGGGATAAACATGACAATAAACTAGACTTTGGAATAGAGAAATTTAAAGGAGTTAAATCAGATTAGCATTAACTTGGCAGCCCTTACTAAACCTAACGCTAAAATCAAAAACAAAAAATAAAAATGATCATAACCCTAAAACCGAGTGTTTTAGGCTTCAGAGATGGCTTACTATGCTATGATGTTCAGGGGTCGCACCAGCAAGCGGATGGATTGGCCGGTGAATTTATCACACTCCTGTAAGCCCACACAGGTAGCTTGACACCTTGATATCAGCCCCAGTGGATAGAGAGCTGATCTGGCCTCACACTCCCTGCTGCTCTTACACTGCCACCCTGACACCAGAGAGTACGTGCCATGTTTCATCTCACACTGCCCGTTATTTGGGGCCACACAGGCTCAACTGTGTTGGCAGATCTCACTGTGCTAAAAAGGCCTGTGCTTTGTATTGAAGTGTTGCTACAATACAAGCCAAAAGTTTGGACACATCTACTCATTCTTTATTATTACTGATTTCTGCATGTTAGAATAATAGACGTATGAGAAATATGTTGTGACCAAAAAGAACTAGCTTAGTTCATTTGAGCTTCTTTAAAGTACTCTGCTTCAGATTCTGGGCATTCACTCAACCAACTTTGTGAGGTGCTTCTTAATATGCTTTGCATTTATTTTATTTGCATATCTGCTTTCACTAACCGATCAATAAAATAAAAGAATAAACATTAAATTAAATTAAATTATAAAATTAAATGATAGTTTTGTAAAGAAATTCATAAAAATGCAGTATGTTGGCTTATTTTCCTTTTACTATCTGGTCCAACTTATTCAGTTCCAATAAAATAAAATACAAATGATAGTTTTGTAAAGAAATTCATACAGTATGTTGGCTTATGTGCTTTCACTATTTGGTCCAACTTATCCATTTGAAAAAATAAAATAATTTCACGAATTTAAGCATAAGCCTCTCCAGTATCAAATAGTTTTGAAGGTAATGAGAAATATAAATTCAGTCAACTGTGTATTAACTTTAGACCGACAGCCTACAAACAGTAGATGCAGAACTAGTTTCTTCACCCAAACCAAATAAAAACTAGAAAAACGATCTGAGAACATGCCAGCAAATGTTGTCAAAACTCTTATGAGCAGCAATCACACTTAAGATCCTGCCACTTGCATTCCACAAAGCCCTTGTCTGTTCTCCTCATGCCAAATACAGCAGCAGATGAAGTCCATTCACTATTTATCAGCAGAGCCCTCTGCTGATCTCTATGAAGCTGAGTAAATGCTTTAATTAAACTGGAGCCTCGCATCAAAAGCTGCATTCAAGGATGTCAATCAGCAGCGGCAGGATGGAGTGAAACCAGATCATGGCCACTCTCCCCGGCCTTATCGCAGAGATGTAGGGACCAGGGCCTCCACAGCCATTGTTACAGTCTGCCAGTCCACAGGAACGTGTAACTAAAGTCACCCGGGCCCATTGTGCCACTAGTAAGCAATATGTTCCACTGTGTGATGGGTGAAGACATCAACACAGATTCTTTTCATTTGTGCGTCCTGATACTTGCAGCTGTCTGTGGCATGGAGCATTTGCATTACACTGGCTTTGAGCAAATACTATATGTAATACATAATGATTAATAAAAATGTTTTATTCACATCTTCATTCTGTTAAAAATGAATTGTTGTGTAAAACATAATGATTATGTAAAATATAATCCTTGCACATAAGCCTACATTTGTTTTCTCAAGCTGTCATTGCTTGCTAACTGATAGCATTATCTACAGATTAAGGTATATCCATATGTATTGTTCCTTATGGTCATTATCTAGCTATATAGCTACACATTTCAGTTAATACGGCCAACATCTAAACAGACAGAGGTGTAACTGATTGGTTTAAAGTAGTAGAAAGTCAGTATTAGCATACCACGCTATGAACAGGCATTAGCTTTATCAGCAGTGGTCTCTGCTGGCCTCTACTGGACAAAATAAAGTACTAACGTGTTTGCAGATAAATATCCTTAGACCAAAAGCTGTTTCATGTGCACCAACCATCAAGGAGTTGGGTTGTTTTGATTATTGGGGGGGTTATCTTCGCCCCTATGCTCCATTGAGAAAATGTATACATGGAACTACTAGGCAAACCACAGTTTTAAACTGAGTTGTAACATAATTGAGTCCTGTACATTTTACTTATTTAAAACTGAATATATTTTTATTTGGGGTGTTTTAAGACATTTTTAACCTGTCACAGGTCCAAGCTGTCCCCACTCACTCAAAACAGCCACCGTTGTACCAGTGCCGAAACCTGCTGATGCAGTGGCCCTCAGCAACATCCTGTCTCAGCCTTCTGATCTATATTCATCATAAACTTTGTTTTCAGACAGAGTAATTAGTACAGTAATCTAATTACACTGTAGAAGATGTAATTAGTAGTTAGTAATTAATTACTTTATTTAGAGTAACTAACTTGCCCAACACTGGTTCCAAGTGCATAACGGTGGGTGAGCAAGTGTCACTAGCCCCATAAACTCTGGTACAATTTTGGGCTGCCGCTTGCAGTTTTTCACACTAACATTTAAAAGCTCAGCATTCACATATACTGTGGACTAAATGCAAACAATGTGTCTCATTTGTCAGAAAATCCCCCAAATAATAAAAAAAAAATCATAAATAATTCATAAATAATATTGTATGTGTTTATACACTTATAATAAAATATTTTGTAATTTTTTTTGGTTGTTATCCTAACTCTGTAAACATGTCATTCTGGTTCTGTTCACTCGACCTAACTTTGAAAAGTCTTATTTGATTCCACTAGATAGCAGCAAGCAGTAGAAAAAAAGATTGTTTTTCTCTATCACATTCTTCACAATATACAGGTCTGAAATGTAGGTGGCACTCTAAAACATTTCAGCCCTCACAGATGTGCTCGTCCATAGACTTTCAGTCTAATTTTCAGTTCATGCACCTCCCTTGTTATTTCATCAAATATATCGGCCTCTGAGTGGACTAGGTGTCATTAGAAAGCTAAGATTCATAAGCAAGTTCACAGACAAGTAAAAAGTGGGCTTACAAAGAGGCTTACAGCAGCAATAATCGCCGCAAAAAAAAAGACGTTTGCATTTGATGACTTTCAGAAATCATCCACTTAAGTGTTATGTTCATATGAATATTACCTCTAGGGGGTGCTTATTCTGCGGCATGAATGTCCTCAGGCCTTATTTTGTTATATAATGTAACATAAATGTATTCTCTGAAAAGTTCAGATTCTAAACTTTCAGATGATGCCTTGTGATGAATTGTGTATAAGGGGCCGGCAGGTCCATCGATTTTAAGGATTGGAAACCTCTGACCCAATCATGAACCATTTACTCCTCTATCTAAGAAATGCTAGGAGTCTCTGCTATTGAACCAGCAGACTTAGAAAAAAAACTTTTCCCTTCAGCTTTCAGCCAGCAGAAGTCAGAACTCAAGTGCCAACACAGTACCCAAAAAGAAAAAAGAAAAACACACACACACACACACACACACACACACACACACACACACACACACACACACACACACACACACACACACACACACTGCATTATGCCAGTTGCACCGTTTAAATTTTTAATTGTACTTCTCCTGTTGTACATGACTCAGTGCACCGGTTTCTTAAACCTCTTTTTTGTTTCGTTTTTTACCTATATCAACCCTGCCTTTTGCCTATTTCACCATATATAACCTACTCACTACATTATTATTTGCAATGTAATTTTAATTTGCCATTATTTGGCACTGCACCTTCTGTATTTACACTTTTTGGTAATTTTCATTGACTGTTCTTGCCATCTGCACCTCTTAAAAATGTGCACTTTACCACAATTGATATAATATAGAAATATTATTATTTTCACTTCTGTATTTCATTTGCTCTGTACTTGTACACTGCACAATGACAATAAAGTGGAATCTAATTGGATCTAACATATAGAGGAAAAATACAAAATCGTTTTTTTCACACTGATTCAGCTGTTATTGCACAAATCAAAACTGCATTATTTTGCTTTCAGGTAACTGGGACTCATATAACAGTGATTACTGAAGAATATAGTTCAACAGAAAACAAAATAATGACATTGTGCAATGGAGGAAACATGTATAACACTATATTAAAGACTTATAACTTTTGTGTTAAAGATCACACAAAAACCTTCCTGCAATGTTCTGGAAACATTAGTTTATGGTTCTAAAAACTAAAATCTAAAAAGATAATTTCTAGAATATTAGGAATAGGTTCTTCAAAATAAACAAATAAATGAAATGAACAAACTGGACCCATACAATACACACACCAGCTTTCTGACGGACAGGCAGCAGCTAGTGAGATGGGAAATTCACCTCAACACATGTACGATCAGCACTGGTGCCCCCCAGGGATGTGTGCTCTCCCCACTACTCTTCTCCCTCTTCACAAATGACTGCACTGCCAAGGACCCCTCTGTCAAGCTCCTGAAGTTTCCAGATGACATTACTGTCATCAGCCTCATCCAAGATGCCGATGAGTCTGCATACAGAAAGGAGGTTGAACGGCTGGCTCACTGGTGCAGTTAAAACATCTTAGAGCTGAACATGCTCAAAACGGTGGAGATGATTATGGACATTAGGAGTAACACCCCAACACTGACCCCCTCTCACCATTCTGAACAGCACTGTGGCTGCAGTGGAGTCGTTCAGGTCATTCAGAGACACACATTGACTCCATCAGAGGTTGTACTTCCTTCGCCAGTTGAGGAAGTTCAAACTGCCACAGGTTCTGCTGATACAGTTCTACTCAGTCTGTCCTCTGCACTTCAGTAACTGTTTGGTGCAGCTACAAAATCAGACATCAGAAGACTACAAAGGACAGTTAGGACTGCTGAGAGGATTTTTGGTTGCCCCCTGCCCTCCCTTCAAGAATTGTGAGGTAAAGGGCTGGAAAAATCACGCTGGACCCCACTCACCCAGCCCTCTACCATTTTGAACTGTTGCCTACAGAGCACTGAGCACCAGAACCGTCAGACACAGGAACAGTTTTTACCCTCAGGCTATCCATCTCATTTTGAACAGTTAAAACTGCCCCATTGAGCAATAATTATGTGCAGTACATAGCTTAGTCTATTTATATTTATCTAACACATCCAACCGCTTCTGCCATACATTCCCTTGCACTATATGTATATAACAGATTTGTATATTGTACATATATTCACACATACATATATACTGTATATATCCATACTAATATAGTTACATTCAAAAAGTATTTTGATTACTGAAGAGATTACTTTGCATTTTATTGTCATTTGTTTCATTTAATATTTGGTCCTTTCAGATGGAAAACATTTATACATATAAATGATGCGATCCAAAGTGCATTTGAACAGCGGTGAAACACTTTCTTATAATGTGTTACATTCAAACGAGCAGACAGAGAAGTAAGTTTGAAGTAAGTTTGGAGCAGAAGAAATAGAAATAAACCTTGTGCAAATTGTCAGCTTTATGCTAAGCTAAAATGCTATTTCTAGCCATTTTATATCATGTATTCTGTAATCTGTAGTGGACTACATTTAAAAAGTAACCCTCCAAACCCTGTATAAGATATATGTTGTCTTATTGTGTATTTCTAAATGTGCTTATATTTTCTATTCACTTTTTTTTTCTATTTTCTCTGTCTTTGTATTGTTTATGCACCGGAAGCTTCTATCACTAAGACAAATTCCTTGTATGTGTAAGCATACTTGGAAAAACTCTGATTCTGATACAACTAACTTGGCCCTAAGCCCAGGGCCTCAAACTCCCATGGGCCCTCCGGTCAGACTGTTAAATGTTCTAGAGGAAAGTTCTATGTTTTGTGGATCTGATTGGCCTTGTGTTCTTCGGGGACCCACATCCAGATGTATCAGAGGTAATGCTGCATAAGATATTCAGCACATTTGGTCCAATCAACTCTATGTGGGTATTTATAGAGACCTTGTGCTGCCTGCAGCGTGCTTAATATTAAAGTTAAGCTCAATCAGTGTGGCACTTATAATGGAAGTGAATGGAGGCTTTAAAGGCAGAAATAGGAAGCTTGTAATTTTCTAAAAACACTTTATTCTTCTGATAATACTGGTGTTGTCCTATTTGAGCTTTAAAGTTGTTTACATCATACATTTACTGGGGATACATGGTAAAGTTGAAAAATTGGATATAACTTTACACAGAAAAGATTAGACTAAAATCCTGTGAACACACACATTGTTTATGTCTTGTAGCTATACTTTTGAAACAGTGAGTATTTTAACGTTTACGTATTGTCAGATAGGCCTACTGTAACTGTTACTTTAAGAAGTGATAAACATTTTTGTATTGAGTAAGTACCGTTACACAAAGTAGTCAGTGTTTTTGAAAGATTTTGAAATGTCTGTGCAGGACAAGGACAATTTGGGTTTAATTTGGCTTTAAACAATCTTTTGGTTATAGTTCATTTAGAAAGGCACCGTGAAAAGTGGATCAGTGTACTTCTCCTGGATGCAGTTGTGTGATGATATTGTAGTGTAATGATTTTGCCAGTAGATGACAGTGTTAAACTAGGTTTTGTCAGATTCAGCTGCATCCAAAAACATAGGCATCTGACTTGCCACCTACTCAGTTAACGGCTTAACAGACAGCGTCTTGAATGAATGGAACTCTCAAAGAAACTGATCTCCAAACAGTTTGAAAAGCAACTCAGTTTCATGCCACCTCCGTATACAGCCCAAGGCCTAATGACCTTGACACTAGGCATTTATCGTACTGTATTCAGTATGTTCCCATTTGGCAAATTTTAAATGTAGTCTCAGTACAGTTACACGTGTTCAAATGAAGATAAAGGTACATTTGTAATCAAAGTACACGTTGCTACATCTCAGGCTTTGGTAATCACAGCACGTGAAGCAGGAATGCTGATGAAATATCAGATAGACTATTGAAACACTACTGTGTAATACGTGGATTTATAATCCTGTGAATATGAAATTTGGCCTTTAATTAAAGGTACTGAAATATTTTATGATATTTCTCAGATTTTGGATTGCTTCTTAACAGTTAAGTGGAGGGGTAAGATCTAAAATCTTATTTTAATCTTATTCTGTGCAATATATAACCTGATTTTTTTTAAATCACACGTTTTAAGGCAACTTCTCCACAGTCTCCCAGTGCAACCAGCTTCACTGGATAACTTGCATATTGTGAGGTTGCTGCTCTAATGTTATTAACATTACAGTAGATTCCATCTATTCTGCCAGTTGCACTCTTCACTTGTTTGTGTAATGTATTGTATAATAAATCATTGTATTATTAGTGTATACCATATATTGAATTCTGTATGTATATATTGTATGCAATGATATGTCACGAAAAACTGATTGATATTGATACTGTATGAAATTTGTGATTTTTGTTGCTACCCACCAAGTCATATTCTTGTAAATGTAACTTGGCCTATAAACTTGAATTTGGAGTCTCATTTCACAGAAACTGCAATGTTGCACAATGTAAGCTGCTCGTTTGTGATTTCCAATGAAATTATTTACCCAATATCTGGATTAGGCTTCTGCATCCAGACCACAGTCTAGCCGAACAGGTCAAGGTTGTGCCTTTTGAAATACGATCATCAAATCAGATTTGCTTGCATATCAGAAAGTTGTTCTAAAGTGCAGCTATGGTTATCAACTGCATGGAGGGTGCCAATAAAAAGTGAGGAATCTGTCTGTCTGCCTGTTTTTCTAGCTATCTATGACCCATCTAGCAACAACTAGAACACTTGAGCAGCCACTTACTGTAGAATCACTCTAATAAACACTTAATGGAATATTCCAGGTTCAATACACATTTAGTTACACTCAATCAACAGCTTTTGTGGCATAATGTTGATTACAAAAAAAAAAAAAAAATGATTCTACTCATTCCTCTTTTCTTAAATTAAAAAAAAAAAAAAAAGCAAATATCGAGGTTATGCACTCTGAATCAGTGTTGGGTAAGCTACTTTAAAAAAAGTAATTAATTACTAACTACTAATGACATATTCTACAGTGTAATTAGATTACTGTATTAATTACTCTATCTGAAAATAATTGCATTACTTATTACTAATTACTTTCTAAAACCCTGATCAACCTCGACCAGATGAAAAATACAAAGACATGAAACTGTTCTTTTAATTCTTTCAAATAAACCATATAAAATTAAATTAAATATTCATGAACTGGCCAAAGAATTTAAAGGGGCAGCATTAAATTAGAAAACATTCTGCATTATTCATTTAGATTTTAAATTAACTTTTGTTTTATATAATAGAATTGTTCTATAGACTATACAGTATTTAAAACAATTACATCAGAAATAACTTTAATTAAATTAATGAAAAATTAAGAGTAATCCCTTACTTTACAGTAATGAATTACTTAGTAATGCACTGCTTGGAACCAATGGAAGTGAATGGGGCAGATTTTTGAAGGGTTTAAATGTAGAAATGTGAAGCTTATAATTTGATAAAAGCACTTACATTAATTCTTCAGTTAAAACTTATTATTATTCTTTGAGCCATTAAGTTGTTTAAATTGTAATTTTTATGGTCACATTAGGGCTTACAAACTTACGTTGTCATGGCAACAAAGTTGTATAATTAGAAATATGTTTAAACATAACATAAGCAATTTTATCACACTAAAATCATGTAAACACCACTGATCTTTATATATAGATCAGTGGTAAACACACATATTGTTAAACATCTTGTGGTTATACTTTTGAAACAGTGAACATTTAATGATAATAGACAAGCTCCATTCACTTCCATTGCAAGTGCCTCACTGGAACCGAAAAAAACAAAAGAGGGACAAGTCGAAATTTATATTTGTGGGGTTTTCAATATTATGCCACAAATGCATTCGATTGAGTCTAACTTGTGTTGAACCCAGAATATTCCTTTAAAACACCATAGCTACCACCCAGGGCCCCCTAGCAACCACATATTTCACCACATCTCACGATTAAAAACGTTTGACTTGACGAATTATATTTTTACACTCCATATTCCATACAATTTTCCCTCCATAAAATGTCCAAATCGTCATTGTTAAAATGCTGTTTTACTCTTTTTCAGTCCACACAGAAAACACTTGAGTAAAACGAACAATAAAATCATTGGGTACACCTTCGCATTTATTTGCATGCGTGACCCCGCCCCGAGCAAAAGCGCGCAATATGATTGGCCCTACTGATGCAGCGTGAGTCGTTGCATCGGTGATATGAAAGGTCGACGTCCAAACGTAACCCCAAACGCATCACACCACCGTGATGTTGCTGTCAAAGAGGCTGGAACTACAGAACCCTCACCAGTATGGCGCTATATAGTCTGTTCTTCACCACCGGAGGGAAGAAATGTTTCAATTAGGAGTGAATTCTTCCACTCGATCTTAAACGTCCGTATAAACGTATCAGAATTGCTAGCAGACTCTTTTCACACGGTGAGTACATAAGCTTATTACTGACACCGGCCGTTCATACCTAATGCGTACTTGCGCTTTAAAAAAATAGGCGCAGCACAACGAATAGAGCAAAACGCAGGTGTTTCGAGACGCGTTTTTAACCGTTCTTTTCAACTTGACTCGAAGGGTAAAAGAGATGTGCTCTAATGTAGGTGTTTTAAACGTAGTGTTACACATGATGTGTGCTGATGTTCCCAGACTCGTTGATCAGGTTCATCAGGCTGGATGAGGTGTGCATGGTAATATTTTCACATGTGTTAGCCTAACAGGTGAGTGCTAAATCAAAGATTATTGATCTGATGGGGTCATATGGAGATCAAGCTAGGTACTGCATAAAATCCAAGAGTGTTACCCTCACTAGAAGTATTGTGGCAGTACCATGGCACTTTTATATGTGCTATTTTACTGAATTATTACTATATTCATGAACCATGAATGGCATGATTCATGAATATAGTAATACATGGTACTCCGTGCTTTAGTGTTTAAAATGCTGTGGTATTTCCATGATACCATGTCCAAAAATCCTTAATTTTCCATGGTGCCATGTCCTATAAAACGTTAGAACCATGGCACCTGTGAAGAAAAAGTACCCACCAAAAATCTCAAAAGAAACCAGACAGAAAGCCGAAGACAGCTGATAACCCATTAATCGGAGGTTTGATATACAGTATGTGTATATATATATATATATATATATAAGTGAATTAATGAATGAATGAGAAGATAATTTCTTAATGTATACAAATATAAGATTTTTTTTATTTAGTACTGCTTTTCAGCATCTACATTACAGATGTTTCCAGAAAGAATCGTATGCATATAGTAGTGTTTTGTCATCTTGAGCATCAATAAATGTTTGCACCTTGTGTAATAGTTGTGTACAAGTCCCTCAATTTTCCTAAATGTCAAAAGCTTGATCTCAAAATATATAAATGTTTTTCAATTGCTTTAGTCTTTCTTTACTGTTGGCCCAGACACAGAGACTACAAGGCTGCAAATGGAATGAAATCCAATTTATAGTTTATTTTGCTACTCCAATCCCAATCAATAATTACCAGAAGAAAAAAAACTAGTACACAATATGTGAGGTTTTTTTTAATTATAAAGAAGCCCAAAAATATACATGGGACTCTTATTTTGAAATATCTGCGTTCCCAGTTGTGCGCTCACTGACATTGATTTGTTGAGAAAGTGAATCTGATTCATACTACTAACCTGAGCTCCTGAGATCAAACCCTTATTTTCACGTGATTCATGAAAAAGACCCGGTTCAAAAGAGTCATTTGGTCACGACTCTTGCGCTGGGTTTGTTGTTGCTGTTGCTGCGTGCGGTGCAGCGAGCTCGTCAGAATCAAAGCGGGTGAAAAGAGGCATGACACTGGTGCGTGCCATATAGACGTATTCAATAATTCAAAAGATGATATCTGACAAAACCGCATATGCACGCACACAACTCAACTTTATTTTTTTATTGTCACAATTATTTTTGGTCGCATTTGCAACTAGGCATGTCACGATGTGAATTTTTGATGGTACGATTATTGTCTGATTAAAAAAAATCACGATTTCATGATTTTTAAGATTATCTGCAAATGTACCTATTGTACATTTGCAGATAATCGTAAAACCTCCACACACATATCACAACTTAAGTTTAATTGCAGCATTCGTTAGGACATGCAGTTAACGGTGTATATGTGTGGCCAGCACACTGGTTAAGCCCTGCAGAGTAGTGTCTTCACAGAACAGCACTCTCACTTTCCCTGCCGCTGTCAGTCTGAATGATTTTTATTCTGCCCATAATAATGTTGGCGACGTGCCAGAAGGTTGCGATGTGTCAACATGTTTCAGACCTCATTGTGGCTGCACAATGCTGATAATATTTAAACAAATCAACTGGGCTGGGCAGCTGCCCCCTGAGGTTGGGTGGCGTGCCGACAGTTAAAGAAGAGCCCCTGTGTCCATCGGCCTGTTACGTGGACGTGTGGCGCAGTCTTCCGTTGGTCTCCAGCTGGGTATTGAACACAGTTATGCATGTCTGTGTGCTTCATATCATTAGGTGGTCTTCAATGGCTTTCTGTCTTCCACGTACAAAACATGTTGTTTATGCTGCAGGAGGTACACTCTTCTCTCGACAAAGGTGCGATAGAAAATGTTGCATGTTATCCAGTGTGCAACATCCAGAAAGTCTTCGACATCAGATACTTTCTGGTCTCCCAAATAAGTTGTAGGGCAACAGCCCATAGTGTACTTGCGACACTTGGACCGGAAACGCAGAATCTTTATTCAAGATTGTTACTCGCAGACAATTTTGATCTCATATCTGTCCATGTGTACTACGTTGTTTGTGTTTGTGTACCTGAAAGACGTGTGCTTTCATGCACTAA
Source organism: Xyrauchen texanus (assembly GCF_025860055.1). Classification (NCBI taxonomy): domain Eukaryota; kingdom Metazoa; phylum Chordata; class Actinopteri; order Cypriniformes; family Catostomidae; genus Xyrauchen; species Xyrauchen texanus. The sequence continues at coordinate 11,785,260 of NC_068278.1, read as the reverse complement.
TAGCCCCTCACCACAGGACTTTCTTGAGAGTCACCTTCGAGGGTGCGACGTTTCAATACAAAGGTCCTTCCCTTAGGCCTTTCCCTGGCTGCCAGTTCCTTTACCAAATGTGTCGATGTGGCACTAGCTCTGCTGTGGCTGAGCGGCATCCACTTCTTAAACTATGTTGAAGAATGGCTGCTGTTAGCGCAATCAGTGGTCTGTTGCTAATGCATTTGGAGCATTTGGGCTTCAAAATGTATCTTGAGTTTGATTATTTGTTTTTCCTCCCCTATTTTAAATGCCCAATTCTCAATGCCTTCATAAGTCATCATGGTGGCGTAGTGACTCACCTCAATCTGGGGGGCGGAGTATGGATCTCCGTTGCCTCTGCATCTGAGACCGCCAATATGCGCGTCTTATCACGTGGCTTGTTGAGCATGTATTCTCCGCGGTATCTATGCACAACTCGCCATACACCCCACCGAGAGCGAGAACCACATTATATCGACCACTTATGCTTATGCTGGAGTCATTCAGGATTTGAACTCGCGACTCCAGGGGTGGTGAGAGATTTCTTTCTTGACAGTGAAACTCTACCTCGGTGACCATGCTTGTTTGACTGACGCCCCAGTTCATTCTATTTCCAAATTCTTGACTAAGTTCAAGGTGGGAGTAGCTCTGCTGCTGCGGGTGTTGTGGTTGATGGCCTGTGTTGCCACCTGTGTTGATTCTCTAGTGCTGGGTCAACTCAGGGGTGAATTGTCATTGTGATGAGCAGCTGTATGGCCATGCTCGCAATTTAGAGGTCACCTTTTTTTAATCAGATGGGTGTTGTGATGGGCCAAGTTGTCATTATGGATGCAACCAGCTTTGGCTGGAGTGCCCTTTGTGACGGTTGTCTGTTGTGCCAAGCAACATGGCATATACATCGCCTAGAGCTGCATGCAGTAATCTTGGCTTTGAAAGAATTTTGGAAAGTCTTTCACGTTCTGGTCCGTACGGACAGTACAGTGGGTGTAGCATACAGAAATCACCATGGGGGAGTTGGCTCTGTTGCATCATCTGCTCCTGAGTGAAAGCATCTCCTGTCAGTATGTGCAATGCACATCCCCAGTCACCTGAACTGCGGAGCAGACTTGCTCTTGTGTCAGTGGGTCAGACTGGCGGAATGGAGACTTCATCCTCAGATAGTTCAGAGGATTTGGGAGGTTTTTAGGAAACTGAGGTGTACGACTCATTTTCACTTTTGGTTCTTCATGACACAAGCTCCACTGGGTGTTGACGCTCTAGCCCACAAATGGCCAGAAAATGCAAGTATGAGTTCCCTCCGGTCTGCTTGCTACACCAAGTGTTGTGAAAGGTTTGGGAAGACAGGGAAACCATGCTGTTGGTTTCCAGAGCTGGTAGAGCTGGAAAATTCTCTTGAGGGAGAGATCTGTTCTCGCAAGCTCAAGGCATGATCTGGCATCGCCAGCCAGAGCTATTGAGACTCCATGTCTGGTTCTTGAATGGGGCTCGTCAAAAAGGGGTTGTTGCAGTCAGTGCTCAACACCATGTTTCAAACCAGAGTTTCCTCTGGCTTTGAAATGGCACCTTTTCGTTGGCTGGTGTTCTTCCCACGTTGCCCTGTGCTGGTAGTGCTCTGCTTTTTACAGAAGCGCTTGGATGCAGGACTCTCTCCATCCATGCTCAAAGTCTGTGTTGCTGCCATAGCGGCAGGACATGACCATTTGGGTCGTTTGTCATTAAACAAACACTCTTTGGTCAGCAATTTCTTAAGGGCTGATGCTCTCTTGCCCTGCTACTGTCCCAGTCAGGGAATAAGTGCTGGTTTTGGAAGCACTAATGTGTCCCTGTTTCAGACGTTAGATGTGGTATGCCTGCAAACACTCATGTTGAAGACTGTGCTGCTGTGCTCATTGACTTTAGTAAAATGTGATGAGGGCCCTACAGGCCCTTTCAGTCAAAGACTCTTGTTTAGAATTTGGACTTTGCTTGTCAAAGGCAGTCATAAAGCCAAGAGAAAGTTATTTGCCCAAGGTTTTGGCCACTACCTTCATGGCTTCATGTCAAGTGTTCTCCTCCTCCTTTATCCTTCCTTTTTATGTCATATTCTCTCAGAAGATCGTTGAAAAATATCTGAATAATTATAATTATTCAAGAAATGTTTTCTAGGGGGTCCAGGGTAGCGCGGCGATAAAAGACACCGACTACAACCCCTGGAGTTGCGAGTTCGAATCCAGGGCGTGCTGAGTGACTCCAGTCAGGTCTACTAAGCAACCAAATTGGCCCGGTTGCTAAGGAGGGTAGAGTCACATGGGGTAACTTCCTTGTGGTCACTATAATATGGTTCACTCTGTGGGGCACGTGGTGATTTGTGCGTGGATGCCGCGGAGAATAGCGTGGGCCTCCACACACGCTATGTCTCCTCGGTAACATGCTCAACAAGCCACGTGATATGATGTGTGGATTGACAGTCTCAGACGCGGAGGCAACTGAGATTCATCCTCCACCACCCGGATTGAGGCGAGCCACCACTAGGACTTGGAGCGCATTGGTAATTGGGAATTCCAAATTGGGGAGAAAAAGGGGAGGAAAAAAAAAGTTTTTTTTTAAACTGGGTACGAATTTATTTAGAAGATTTATACATTGGAAATAAGACTTGAACATGAATTGATGGTTCACCTCTCTCCTGCTGTAGTGCTTGCAGCCTGTAAGTGTCGCGTACCCATGGCAGAGCAGGACTTGGTGGAGAAGAAACTGCCAGCTGTGGCTGCACTGCACTCTCACTTCATCGTCGGCTCTGTGTCGGAGGATAACTCGGAGGATGAGACCGCCGGAAAGGTAGACCTGCAGATGGAAGACAATCAGCGTTCCCTTTCTCCCTCCTCTGTCAGCTCAGACAGCACTTATGAGATGGGCTTTGAAAGTCTGGATGGCCCCTTGCACAACATGAGGTCAGAGATGCTTTGTGCTCTACTTTTCACTTATTGTGACATCTTTGTCTGCTTTTGTCTTATTATATATTGAAATCTCCAAGTTTGTTTTGATGCTTTCTGTCTGTGGTGCTTAAGAATATGGGCACTACCTTTGTAAAAGTGGTTAGGCTAGTGTTGGAGCCTATTTTTCCCAAAAATGAAAAATGGTAATCTTTTACTCATTCTCATGTCATTCCAAACTTGTATGACTTACTGTCTTCTGTAGAACACAAAAAGACAAAATTTGAAGAATGTACTGGTCGCTCTTTTCCAAGTTCTAGGCCGAGAGCAAGAGCAAAGAAACTTCTGTCATTAATGTGCCAAGGAGAGCTCTTTCCGGATTTCAGTAAATAATGATTTAAACTTTTCACCCAAAGCTATTTTATGAGTTCATAAGACAAGTTTTAAGGGCTACATTAATTATACTTTTATGGTGTGTGGTTTTTTTTTAAATCCTTTTTGAAACTTAAAAGCTCCAGTCCCCATTCATTGTAATGGAAGTGAACGCACAGTACATACTTAAAAATGTCTCTCTTTCTTCCATGGAAGCAAGAAAGTCATTCTAGTTTATAACAACATGAGGGTAAATGATGACAGAATATCATTTTTTTGGGTGAACTGTTCCCTTATGTGATTCAGTTTCTTAGCCCATGTGTGAATGAGGGAAATATGGAGCAGAGTTGTGTGAAGTGGCCTGAGAATTCTGAGTTGATCAGGGTTCATCTGGGCTAATCAATACGCTGTGTGAAAATGCGCACAGAGCGCGTCTGTGTCTTTGCTTTAAAATCTGATTTTACACTGACGGCTTTTGGCACCAGGGTCTCACATGGACTTGTCTGGAACTTGTGGTGTGTTGAGATTGTGTTTCTACATGGAAGTAGCTGATGGAGTCTAATTTAACCCTCTTGGGTCTGAGGGTGTTTTGGGCCTTGGAGAAGTTTTGACATGCCTTGACGACATTTGTGCTTTTTTCAGTTGCTTAAAAACACATTAATGGCTAAAGTCTGATATCACTGTATTCAGCACAAACTGGGCTACAATAATATGTGAGCAACATGTGTGAACAGGTTTGTATTTTTGAGAAACTAACCTTTTATTCATGGTTTTTGAAAAAACCATGTCATTGAAATAAGGCCATATAACGCATACTAAACATTTGTCCACAAGCCTTTTGAGAATGGGATCTTGTAGCCTGGAGTTTTTGCTACAAAATGTGAAAACCATCCTGGTCACTCATTCATACAAAACAATATACTAATTTTACTTTAGTAAGACAATTTTAGTGTTAGAAAGGTCATAAGCGAGGAGACATGAACTATCATGAATATGATTTGTAATTCACACCTGAGGAGAAAAAAACCCCTCCTCCTCCTTTACATATAGACTTTACTTAATTTTAGACCTACACTACCATATAAAGTTTTAGAAGTCTCTTCTGCTCACCAAGAATGCATTTATTTGATCCAAAATACAGTAAAAACATTGTCTGAACTCATTTTACAATTTAAAAGAACAGTTTTCTATTTGAATATATTGTAAAATGCAATTTGTGATCAAAGCTGAATTTTCAGCATTATTACTGCAGTCTTCAGTGTCACATGATCCTTCAGAAATCATTATAAGATGCTGATTTTCTAATATGGGCATATTTAAAGTGCATTTTACTAATTTACAACTGAACAGATATTTGCAAGCACAAGAATTGATGATAATGAGGCATCATAAACACTAGAGAAAATATATTCTAAACATTTCATATAATATTACATATCATACTTATATCACATACAACTTAGATACTTGCTTTAGCCGAAACAGCATTTACATAACTAAAACTTGCTTATTAGGACATATTTCAAATGTTAATACTCTGAATCCTGGCTGGTAAGTCTGGAAACAGTCCCACTAGTAAAATATGTACATGTTCATATAAAATAGCATGTCAACTAATGGAAACTAAATTACTTACTCGTCCGAAATTGTATCTTTCTTCAAAATACAAACGTTCATCGGAGTCCCGCTCCTCTTCTGAGGAAAATGTTAACTCTTCCTTACTATCCAGGAGTTTCGTCGCCTGTGTATCGTAACAAACACGCAGTAAAATGAATGAATTTTGTTTACATCAAACCTCATTGTCGGGGGTGTTTACCATTTGCCTTGATCGCTTCAGCACATTAGCGTATGAATAGCGCGCTCTGCTGGTGGGTGTGATTACATTACCTATAATTAGATGAACCAGTAAAAACTGTACATCGCTTTGTTTCATACAGATTACATTGCAGGAGAACATTTGGTTTAAATTTGAATTGTTTTATTTAAAAGTAGAAATTGTAAGCTTTCTTTTAGACCCGTTTCATGTTTGTGTGGTAAGTATTTGCGGAGTTTCAGTTCATTTTTGTGACGTGTTTCAGAAATATGCTCGCGAACACAGAGACTGCTTACAGCTCACCCTTTTTATTTTCTTTATTTTACAAAAGCATAAGGTTTTGTTGTTATTGTGAGTACACAAATAAAAGTAGACCCTTTATTGTCTCTAATGATGTCTTACACTTATCTGTATGCCCCAAAATGATGGAGAATTTTATGTTGTTTCCGCTGTAATGAAGGAAAAAAAAACAGCAGGACGCGCAGGCGCGTCCGTCGACCCCAGAGGGTTAATCGAATCAATATCTACCAGAACCCACATAGGGGTGAAACCCCAAAACAACATTTCTGTTAACATTTGCTTACCCTCATGTTGTACAAGCTGCCTTTCTTTTTTTTTTCTGTGGGAACACAAGAGGCAAAATTTGCAAGTGAGAAGTTTCTGTCATGAATTCGTCTTTTAAAACCATTGTTGTAGATGGCGGATAGTGATTCCGGATTCAAGCTTTTAAAAGGCTATGCGGCTCATGCATAATATTCCAAGCCTTTTGAATACATCCGATAGGTTTTTGTCAGAAGCAACCCGAAAGTAATATTTCACCTATGTTATACATATAAATATGTCACCCATATTTCAATTATGCAAATGCTTAGGATACTTTCAGTATGTTTACGTTACATGCACTTTAAGTGTTTCAGTCTGACTAAAACAATAATTAGTCAATTTAAAATGTCATGTAAACACTTTAGTCCTACTCAAATCGCACCTGTCTGATTTTGCGAATTCTTAATGAGATGTAGATAAAGCAGTTGTAGCTCTGCTTCATGCAGCATGTATATGCATTAACTGGACCACAGCTGGAATCTGAACATACTCTGAAAGACAGAGGTGACACACAACATGTATTTAATTTAACACTTCCTCAGTTGACGTACTTCAAATATTTGATAATGCATTTTATCATATAAATACTTTGACAGATGAAGAGTTTTGCTCTACTACACAAAAACCCATTGTAACTCTTACAACTGCATATGTTAATGTTCTGAGGGTTGCAATTTATTATTGTGTTGCCAAAGCGAGACAAAATCTTGTCATATTGATGTACAATCCCAATTCTAAAAAAGTTGGGACAGTATGGAAAATGCTAAAAAAAAGAAGAAAAAAAGTGATTTGTAAATTCACCCTATGCTATACTGAAAGCCCTACAACAGCAAAATTATTTAGGTTTTACCTTGCATTAGGGGGTCAGACTGGGGGAATGGAGACATTATCCTCAGACAGTTCAAAGGATTTGGGAGGTATTTATTGAAGCTTAATACATTTCAACTGTTCTACTTTCCATATCAGCTGAGACAGAGCCCAAGTTGAACTGCTTTTGGACAGTGTTGATGTATAGCTTCTGCTTTGCTTAGGAAGGACTTTACTTGCATCTGTGGATGCAGCGGCGAATGGTGTTGACTGACAGGTTTACTGAAGTTTTCCTGAGCCCATGTTATGAAAGCCATGCCTTAGGGATTAGAGATCACGCTAATTCAGAAGTGTTTTTCATCTTGCCCTTTGCACACAATGACTTGACCGGATTCCTTGAATCTTTTAACTAGAGATGCACCGATTGCAATTTTCTTGGCCGATTCCGATTTTTGGCAAGTGTGACCTGCCGATACCGATTTTTTTTTTTTTTTTTTTTTCTTTCTTTCTTTCTAAGAACTATTATTGACCGCATATACAAACAAAATCTACCTTTCTTCAATGCAACATTTTATTTTCATAATAAAATAAATGATTAAACATTACAATTTCCCCCAAACTGCACTAAGTTTCAGGATCTTCTCTCACAACTCTCAAAATAAGTGCTCTGTGACTGGAAAGAGGAAGAAATAACAATTAACTGCGAATGAGTTGCTTTATATAACAACTTGCGTTAGATGTCCAAATATCAGTTGTAAAACTGATTGCTGCTTCGGGAATGGCTTGTAACCATTCCTGTCAACACTGCCGGTTTTCCCGGGAGTCTCCCGTTTTGTTATTTCTCCCAAAAAAACTCCCGTAATTTGTATGGCCCAAACCAAGTGTGCCGCACAAGCCCTCAAAAGTGAAGCCAAAACGTCTTGATCGCCCCCCGGTGACTGGTCCTAGTATAGGTCATAAACCCCGCCTCCCCATGTTATTCAACGGGACTTGAGACCAACTAAACAATTAAATGGTACTTCACATATCTTTTTTCCAAAGATAGTTTCTGTCATTTACTGTAGTTTCTATCACGTTGATGTAATTTCAAGCGTTTGTTTTCAAAATAAGTCAAAATTCACACCGTCAAAATTCAAAAGTGCAGGGGCATGTGCTTGCGATTGATTCAGCGAGAGTGAGGGCGGGGCATTGATTTTGCGGCTTTACTTCCTGCTCACTACTGCGCAGGTCTGGTCCCGAAATCGCAACTGCGCAGACTCAAGTCCCAAGATGTCAGGGCCATATCGGGACACTGGCGGCTTCAGTTCTCACCAATGGAAAAGAGCGAAGGGGCGTCGTCCATCGTTTTTTACAGTCTATGGCCCAAACCACCTTATATGTATAATCACATCAATATATTATTCCAAGGTGGTCCAGTTGCCAGATCTTGAATGAAACACATCCTACTCACACAATCAACACATCATACAAATTACAAATCATTTGTGACCTCAACCTGGCAACCTACAACCCATTTGCGCTGTTGATATCTGCGCAGGCAGTAGACGCGGGATGTTAAATCAAGCATCACTGGTAGATGGGAGGAGAAGAATCAGCTGGTGCTCCGGTGAAAAAAACCCAAATATACATGTACATTTAACAACAGCTGGATGGAAGAATTTAATTTCATATCCCGAAGCCATATCGACAATGCCCACGCCTTTTGCAATGTGTGTAGCACTGATTTTAATATCGGACACGGTGGGAAAAATTACGTTACTCAGCACATTAAATCACAATGGCAAAATTTGTATTGCATTTAGCCTGCCTCTGCCATCCAGCACCCCACTTCCCCTCTCCCGGATTTGTGTACCCAAATGTTGACAGATAACAGGCAAACAACTCTGGCAACACGACGTCGGAAAATCAAGGAAATTTATCAGATTTCTGATCCCTCTGTCCTCAACTATGGAGAACAGCTGGTCATCCAGGGCCATGAATTCCATAATTTTCCTCGTAATTGCTTTGGTATTTTCGCTGCTCATTCCAAGGGATGATAGGAGAGGCTGCTGACTTGTGGCTGGATCTGAGCTCTGGCTAGCTTTAGCCGCTTTCCCTTTTTAGCTTCTTTTTCAAAATGGGCATTTTCAGCTGGGTGATGGTGTAAACAATTAGTATATTGTTTAAATGTCTAATTAGGTTTGTTGTTCCGAAAGTTATTGTGGTGGTTCCCCCACGGTTTACTTTGGCCTAACAATTATTACACATTTCGAACTTTATGTATTCTTCACAGTGATGATCTTTCACGCAAATGACATGTTTACGTGCTGCTGTGACGTTATTGCCTGCGCTGCTGGCAACAAAACGGACCGGCTTGGAATCGGAAAGACGTGTGGCTGACCGGCCTGTCACCTTTCCGGCCGAGCATGCGGAAAATCGGCTAATTCCGGTCCCTGGCCGGTCGATCGGTGCATCTCTACTTTTAACTATATTGTACACTGTATGGGGTGAAATGCCCAAAAGCTTTCCAGTTTGTCTTAAAGGATCATTTTGTTTTAAAGCCCTGGATTATTTGCTGATACATCTCGACCCATCCTTGCTCTTGAAGGACTAGGTGTTTTTTGGAGGCTCATTTTATAGGCTACTTTACCTCTTCAGCATCACCTTATTTCATCTCATCAGATTGTTATTTGTCCTAAATTGTAAAAATAAAAAAAAAATAAGTTTGTGTGTTGCAGGCATCAATTTGAGAAAGAAAAAAAAAATGATCTCTTCAAAAAGCAATTCCATTGAGTATAGGTAAAACATGAAGTACCATGTCTTTATACTGTTTTTGTTGGAATACAAGTCAAATTACATGTACAAATCACTCCTTTTTGTTTTTATTGTCCTAATGCATACTGTCCCAACGTTTTTGCTACTAAAAATTATATTTGTTTCACTTTATGTCAGGATGAGCAAAACTCTCCATTGTCAGGTTAGAGAACACATGGCAGACCCTTTATGGTCACCAGACCACATGCAGGCAAGACCATTTGCATAGTACTGGCAAATCTGCTGTTTGTATACATCCTCATGAAAACTGACATGATTTATATAATACAATAATAAAAGTCACACTGCTCAGAGTACTTTTGTACATTCTGATTTTATTTACTATTCCATGCTTCAGTTTCTGGCTTCTGTGGTAAGAGCTGTTCGTGGTGGTAACAGAGCAGAGGGCAGTGATGCTGAAACTGCCAGACTGGGGTGATATGCCCCTTCCCCCTCTAGCTCTTTTCTATTGGTCAAGTGCAGAGGAAATACAGAAGGTTCTTTTTGTCCAAGGGGAGGGAAGAGGAGGTTATTGAGGGAGACAGATTCCAGTCCTCACCCTTTACAGGGGCTCTTTGTGTGTGCCAGCGCTTCAGTCATGATGCAGTAGTGTAACTTCAGGTTACTCATGATTGTCTAGAGACAAAGACAATACTCGGAATACCATACTACCATATTACAGTAAACATGCAACGTAATGAGGTAATATGACAACAATGTTGCATACTGTACTACTGTTTGAAGTACATATTATGTACTGTTTCACGTATTATTTAAAAAAAAAATCTGTATAATACAGTATACAATTGACTGTACAGTATATGCAGTAATGAGTATGCTAGTATACAGTATATGCAGTAAGTGGTATGCTAGTATTCCTTTTTGAACATAGCAAAAGCCTCGTACATGTTCAGTAGATAAATATACTTCCACCTTCTTTTTTTCCTCTGTTCGCCTGAAGCCATCCATCCTGTCAGATTATGGCCTGTTACCTATGCAGAAAGATTTTAGTACTCAGCCTAGAAACCATAGGCAAACATAGTGATTTAAAGAGGATGCCAGCTATTCAGGGAATCACAGTAGTTTTCCATCAGTCACTGGGTCTGTAAAATTCTGTATGACTATTCAAACAGAGCTATTGCGCAGTTAATAAACTCTATTTACTCAGATTAGAGATTGATTAATTTCCCTTAACGTATAAATATTTTAAATTGCATACATGACAATTGGTCATAAAATATGAACTCCTCTTCATCAAAGTCACAATATAGACAAACACAATGTGCTTTAAGGTATCAACACACATACAAATGTAATCTTTAATGTCTTTATTGAACACATCCCATTAAACATTCACAGTGCTGTGGAAAAATTAAGTGAACCCTTGGAATTAATAACTGGTTTATCCTCCTTTGGCAGCAGTAACATTAAACTTTCCGGTAGCTGTGGATTAGACTTGCACAACATTCAGTCCACAAAACATTTTCCCAGTAGCGTTGAGCAATTCAATTAGTTATTAGGCAAACTTCAGGAGCGCAGCAATGTTTTTGTTGGAAAGCAGTGGCTGGACGGCCGCTTCTAGTGAATAGTGATAATAGCAACAGTACTATATTGTTTCCATTTATAGAGAATTTGTCTAACTGTGGACAGATGAATATCTAAGCAACAATTCTTGATCTTAGGTCTTGTGAGAACTCTCTTGTTTTTTTGGATGCATGGTCCACTTCAGCAGATAATAATTGTGAATAGCAAATTCAAAATGTTTGAGTGCTTTTTATAAGTCAAATAAGCTCTAACCCACACCTCCAATCTAGTTTCATTAATTGGATGCCAGGTTTGCCAACTCCTAACGCCCTACCCAGTCCAAAAATACAATTTATTGAAGCAAACCTTCAAAAACATTTATTCTGAAATCGTAATGGCTGTGACGACATGTAGCCTTAACGTTGTTACTCCATTCACATGCAAAATGTTTGTCAATCATAACATGTTTATGGGTATGTGTCGTGAAATACCGGTACTTTGGGGCAACTTGTCTTGTGGTGTAACATTCTGTACTCCCATGTAAAGCTATTTTAAATGGCATTTTTTTATAATATTTGTAATCCTTGTGAATTTGAGTTCTTTTTATGACCTTATCTCACTCGAGAGACTACATGGAATATTTGAACTTTTACAAAAGTATTTAAGTAGTGAAGACAAAAATATGATTAAAAATGGTGAAAAGGAAATGGTGAGCAGTTACAAGGACTAATGATACAATTTCTCTTGTACTTTCGTACATTTTACAATAAAATCCTGATTTTGATAATAATGCATGTGTCAGCTGCTCTTAAAGGGGAAATGGTGAATAAATGGTGGTAAACTGTTATTGAAAAATAAAATTATGAATATTATGAATTATTTGTAGCAAGATGGCTTGGGTAATGTTATCAGTGTACTTTGGGTAAAAACAATTCTTCTGTTGGAAATCAATAACTAAATATGGTTTAACCAGCATTAATGTCGAGAGAACAGTTAAATATTATAATTGGATACTGACAGAGGCTGATCTCCATATTGAACTGCTCTGCCTGCAGTTATTGTGTTAGTCCCTGTGTATTATTTGTTTCTCAAGCAGCATTGTGAATTGTGATCCATATGTTTTTCAAGACCTAGCATGTCAGGACTTCACCTTGTAAAGCAGGGCAGAGACCGAAGACGCATCGACCTGCAGAGAGACTTTACCGTGGCTTCACCAGCTGAGTTTGTCACCCGCTTTGGTGGCAACAAAGTCATTGAGAAGGTAAGATCCTCAACTTTCACCTGTTACTGTACTTATATGTGCATGGTGACAGCCATTAAATATATTTTGTTGTGACAGGTCCTTATCGCCAACAATGGCATCGCTGCAGTCAAGTGCATGCGCTCTATCCGTCGCTGGGCTTATGAAATGTTTCGGAACGAACGGGCCATTCGTTTTGTCGTCATGGTCACCCCAGAAGACCTCAAAGCCAATGCAGGTAATTTAAAGAAGAGAGCTTAATTGTTACGGCATTACAATATAAAATATCTGGAGAAAACCTCCCCCCCATTCCTGACTCCATCATGGTATAATCCAGGAAAATCTGTGCTGGTACATGTAAGTGTATTTCGATGAGAAGGCCTTTTGTTTAAATTGTGTCAGTCTGGTTTGTCTAGAGCAGGCCTGGTCTAATTTGTATTAAAAGAGTGCAGTAAAGCGTATCTTTTGTGTATGGCATGCTTCCTTTGGCCACCTGTACTGACATTAACACTTATGTAATCTGGAACTATGTCCACAGAGTATATCAAGATGGCTGATCACTACGTACCCGTCCCAGGAGGGACAAACAACAACAATTATGCAAATGTGGAACTCATTTTGGACATAGCTAAACGAATTCCTGTTCAGGTAAATGCATGTGAGCTTTAATGATTGATCTTCTGAGCACTTACAGTGGCTCCAAAAAGCGTTTGGACACTAAAAATGTCACTGCATTAGATAACAACGTCAAACCAAATGGCTTTTTTTGTTGTGTTTTTTTTTTTTTTTTTTAAAGGAAAGACTCTTTGGCTGAAATTGTTAGTGTAGTGAAACCACATGTATAGTGGTTTCACGTGTTTGAAGTTAATTTTCTGAACTTAAAATTACTATGTTATCTCAACACAAACAATTTGTGCAGAAATAACCAAGTTGAATTGGGCAAACCTAACAAAACTGGATTCAGTTTTAAGTTGTGACTAAATGTTTTAGTTTTTTTAATTAAGTAAGTAGAACAAGCAGCAAAAACTTTGAGTGTGTGTAAACTTGAGAATATCTGACTTCATATATCCACTTAAAATCACCTTGAGACCAGTTTGTTAAAAGTAATTGCATACATGAAGGGAAATTAAGTTACCTCTGACTGAATGCCTGGTATTATTTGTTTGCAGATGCCACTTGGTTTATTATTTTGATCTTATGTAATGAAATTCATACATTTATTAAGTGTGCCTGAAGAGTCCAAATACTTTGTAGGGCCACTGCATTGTTAACTAGACCCTTGTTTCTAACTTACTTTCCCATTTTCCCCTGTTGTCTTAAGGCTGTTTGGGCCGGTTGGGGCCATGCCTCTGAGAACCCCAAACTTCCTGAATTGCTACACAAGAATGGCATTGCTTTTATGGGTGAGGCACAGATATTATAATCCAGCAGGATTCCTACAGCACCATATTGATTTCAATTCTTAATGTATAATTATGCTTCTCATCTTACATTTAGTGTTTTTTTTTTTCTTTTCTTTTTTTTTTCTCTTACTCTAGGTCCACCTAGTCAGGCTATGTGGGCTCTCGGGGACAAAATCGCCTCTTCTATCGTGGCCCAGACTGCTGGTATCCCCACGCTACCCTGGAGTGGAGCAGGTTTGTCCACCCCCACAAGTTTTAAAGACCAGTTTCTGAGACACACATTGTAAATTAGAATGATTTGTTTTTTATATTTGAATTAAATTTTCAGTTGGAGCCATGGCACAATGGGTAATGCATGTTCTCATGGGGATGCAGGTTTGATCCCAGCCTGTGTCATGTCCCAATCCTGTTCCCACCTTTCTCTCTTTTTATTTCCCTATCTACTCTCTAATTTCCTATAAGGTAAAGGGAAAAAAAGCCCATAGGTAAATTTAAATGCTAAAAAATAGTGAATAAATAAGGAAACTTCACTGTAAAATGTAGGACCTGATGGTTAGTGCACATGCTCTAGACACGTGAATAACTTGCTGTTGTACAGGTGGGGCAAGTTTTTTTTCCAGCTTGTCAAGTACCTGTCCTATTACCTCTTTTCCCCCACACTATTTCAGCTGTCTCTATTACAGCTGGTTGATCTGGGTAGCTTATGATATATTCGATATGATTTTGTTGGCAATATAAAATTGTCACAATTTCTATGAGACATACAGAGATATTTTGATAGCATCTCTGACAGGGTTTCCACACATCCTGGAAGTCTTTTGCAATGTAGTTTTTTAGTCATGGAAACGTCATGGAAAATTAGAAAAATACCTAAGTGCCCTGGAAGTATATTGAAACCATTTGAATGTGTGGCTAACATGGTTTTTGTTACGTGTACAAAAACATGGTAATGATCAAAACTAACTTCAACAATCAGAGTCTGCTGCTTATATGGTTAGCACATGTTAGGCCTAATTATTTCTGTGATGTGAATAAAAAGGACAGGATCACTGAATCCAGTCATAAAAATGGCATTGGCTATAAAATGCGGAATGTCTTGGAATTTGACATATTTTGGATGAACATTTTTTGAATGCACAAATTATTCAATTAAAATGGTTTTATGGCCTAGTGTGATTATTAAACTGCTAAAGGCTGTGATTTTATTAAATAAATATATAATCTGCATGTGCTGCACACTTCAAAATAATAGCGTGTAATTAATTCAGAAAAAAATAACCAGTCATTAACCACAATATACATCAAGACCTTACACCCATTGAGCACATGAAATGTCCTGTAAATGTCCTATAAAATTGTGCCTTGGAAAGAGTGGGTTCCCTGTCAGATTTTTATCAGAATAAAAAGATCAGATGGTTCATCCCTTTTTGGAAAAAACATCCTTTTGCGTCACTCGGACAAAATATTGAGATATAGATAAAATATTGTATAAAGGCTGAAAATTATAGATTTTTTTTTTTGTGTGTGTGTGTATTACCCAGCCCTGATCTCTGTCAATAAAAATGGCATAAATCCCAAGAATATTACAACAAAACAGATTCAACTAATTAATGATCAGATGGTTCCTCTTATTGAAAATGTTTTAGTTTTTTGCTCTATATTGCCCAGCTGTTGTCTAGTATCAATAAAAATGGCATGTAGCCCAAGAATTAATTAATTAATTATAGAAATTCAGCTAATCATTGTTCAGATATTATGATGTTCTGTGACTTCAGAGTTTGATAGTGAGGTTTTTCAGGACTGACTGTAGAGTGGACGGAGAGTGACCAGAAGAAAGGCATCATCAATGTTCCTCCTGAGCTGTATGAGCAGGGCTGTATACATGATGTGGAGTCTGGACTGAAGGTATAACACACCCTCATCATCAATGCATGTCAAACTCATACTTCAGTCCTGTAAGTGACTGCTTTATCGAAGTCTCGCTGTTTTTCAAGTGGTGTATTTTGATGACAGGCGGCTGAACAAGTGGGCTACCCTGTGATGGTGAAGGCGTCTGAGGGTGGTGGAGGAAAAGGTATCCGAAAGGTCAACGGTGCAGAAGACTTCCCCAACCTCTTCAGACAGGTCAGAGGTCAAATCATAATCGCAGTCCTATGCTGCCGTGATTTTGGGTTGGGGTTTTATTTATTTATTTATTTATTTTTGCTGTAAAGTCCAGTAGTGTACCATAAAATCTGCTCCTACTCTACTTTTTTGTGTATGTTTTGGTTGACCTCAGGTTCAAACAGAGGTACCAGGCTCCCCCATCTTTGTCATGCGACTGGCCAAACACGCACGCCACCTGGAGGTTCAGATCTTGGCTGATCAGTACGGTAACGCTATCTCTCTCTTCGGCCGTGACTGCTCCGTCCAGCGCAGACACCAGAAGATCATTGAGGAAGCTCCTGCTACTATCGCTACCTCAGATGTGTTTGAGAATATGGAGAAGGTAATGCAGAGAATCAGGAAAAGAGATTGACCAGTATTGTTGTTAACGATACCAATTTTTTTTGTTTGAGTTTCTAATTTTATCAGAACCAATTTTTTTTTTCAGCACAAAAGAACTAAAATAATAATAAAAATAGTATGTGTATAATAAATAAATATTAATAATAAAAACCATGATTATCAGTTTTTTGTTGCATTAGAATTACAGTGTTGTTTTCTGATCTAAAAGTCAATCTTTGTTGTGGTTTGTCTAATTATGTCTAATGCACGTTTCTTACTTGAGAATGAATCACTTTAATAAGATTTTTACATTACCTGTAAAGTTTGTCATTTCTTGTTGAATGCACAGTTGTGCTTGGCATTTTTGGGTGCTGTTCCATAGAGACCCACCAAATGGTAGCCCCAAAATTATCTAGCCCTAAAATTAAAGAGGCTGATCGTTGGTCTATTTCTAATTATGAGTGCTGGGGCATCAGATTCAATTGAAGTCTTATGTTAATACTACATTCTTCAAAGGGGATCAATGTGGTATCATCCACTATGAAAAACGCATACCTGTAGTTACTTACCCTCCTATTCTGTTCAAATAGGACTACCTACTTGGAAACATTACAAGTGTAACTTTTTGGTAACACTACAATAAGGTTCCATTTGTTAACATTAGTTAACAAGAACTAACAATGAGCAATAATTATTAAGCATTTATTAATCTTAGTTAAGTGAAGTTTTAGTGTAAAATATATACAGTTGAAGTTTACATACACCTTAGCCAAATACATTTAAACTCCGTTTTCACAATTCCTAACATTTAATCATAGAAAACATTCCCTGTCTTAGGTCAGTTAGGGTCACTACTTCAGAGAGAATTATTTATTTCAGCTATTATTTCTTTCATCACATTCCAAGTGGGTCAGAAGTTTACATACACTTTGTTAGTATTTGGTAGCATTGCCTTTACATATTCTAACTTGGGTCAAACTTTTGGGTAGCCTTCCACAAGCTTCTCACAATGAGTTGTTGGAATTGTCCCATTCCTAAAGACAGAACTGGTGTAACTGAGTCAGGTTTGTAGGCCTCCATGCTTGCACATGCTTTTTCAGTTCTGCCCACAAATTGTCTTTTGGATTGTGGTAAGGGCTTTGTGATGGCCACTCCAATACCTTAACTTGGTTGTCCTTAAACAATTTTGCCACAACTTTGGAGATATGCTTGGGGTCATTGTCCATTTGGAAGACCCATTTGCGAACAAGCTTTAACTTCCTGGCTGAGGTCTTGAGATGTCCACATAATTTTCCTTACTCATGATGCCATCTATTTTGTGAAGTGCACCAGTCCCTCCTGCAGCAAACCCCCCCACAACATGATGCTGCCACCCCCATGCTTCATGATTGGGATGGTGTTCTACGGCTTGCAAGCATCACCCGTTTTCCTCCAAACATACCGATGGTCATTATGGCCATTTTGTTTCATCAGACCAGAGGACATTTCTCCAAAAGTTAAGATCTTTGTCCCCATGTGCACTTGCTAATTGTAGTCTGGCTTTTTATGGTGGTTTTGGAGCAGTGGCTCCTTCTTTGCTGAGCAGCCTTTCAGGTTATGTCGATAAAGGACTTGTTTTTAATGTATATATAGAAACTTGTCTTCCTGTTTCCTCCAGCATCTTCACGAGGTCCTTTTCTGTTGTTCTGGGATTGATTTTTCACTTTTTGCACCAAACGACGTTCATCTTTAGGAGAGAGAATGCAACTCTTTCCTGAGCAGTATCATGGCTGCGTGATCCAATGGTGTTTATACTTGCATACTCTGGTTTGTACAGATGAACGTGGTACCTTCAGACATTTGGAAATTGCTCCTAAGGATGAACTAATAAGGTCCACAAATTTTTTTTCTGAGGTTTTGGCTGATTTCTTTTGATTTTCCCATGATGTCAAGCAAAGAGGCCACAGGTACAGAGAGTTTGAAGGAAGGCGTTAAAATATATCCACAGGTACACCTCCAATTCTGTACACCTCCTATCAGAAGCTAATTGGGTAATTGTCTAAAGGCTTGGCATTCATTTCTGGAAGGCACTGGTAACTTGGTGTATGTAAACTTTTGACCAACTGGAATTGTGATATAGTCAATTAAAAATGAAGCAATCTCTCTGTAAACAATTGTTGGAAAAACTACTCGTATCATGCACAAAATATATTTGTGTCCTAAATGACTTCACAAAAATATATTTGCTAATATGAAATCTATGGAGTGGTTAAAAAATTAGTTTTAATGACTTCAAGAAGTGTATGTAAACTTTTCTAACTTCAACTGTACAATACATTTTTAAAACCAAAAGTCGCATTAGTTAACATTAGTTAATGCACTATGAACTAACAGGAACTAACATTGAACAATTGTATTTTTATTAACTAACATTTAATTTTGAATTGTTTGTTTATGATACCTAATGGATTAACTAATGTTAATGGGTGGAACCTTATTGTACAGTGTCACCAACTTTTATTTTTAAGAAATTATAAAATTTCTTCTTCCCTTTAGTAAAAACTATAAAATTATGGGGTTTTTGGGGGGATTTTAGGTTTTTATATCTTAATTGCATATATATTTCTTAATTTCACCATTTGCATAATAAGCAATTTTTTTTTTTATCCAATTTATTAACCGCTACAGTAAAAACCTAGTTGAAATGACCGAACAAGATAGGTTAAATTAAGAGAATTTGTTTTTTAAGAATCTTTTCATTATGGCCTGAAGTGAGTATCTGTCTGTTTCAGTGTGCAGTAATGCTGGCAAAGATGGTTGGCTATGTGAGTGCAGGAACTGTAGAGTATCTGTACAGTCAGGACGGAAGCTTTTACTTTCTGGAGCTCAACCCTCGTCTTCAAGTGGAACATCCTTGTACTGAGATGGTGGCTGATGTCAACCTGCCTGCTGCCCAGCTGCAGGTTTGTGTGCAAATTTTGTGTATGCGTTTTTGTAAAAAATTATTCCATGTTAAACTTGAACTTTATCCAGAGCATCTGTGACATTATCCTAAAAAAGGAGAAAAATGCCTTTAAATGCCTTTTCTTTGCAACGATATTTAAAATATTTCAACTCGTGTAATGACCATGCAATTCCTGTAAACTTTCGTATGATGTTGTGGCAATGCCACCATGACGGAACTATCCGTAACGCACTTCTTGCTATCCATAAAAGTAGTCCCACCTGAAAAGGATGATTTGAACAACTTATCAGCTTAAATAAAAAAATGTGGGATTTCTGCACACATGATGTTTCCTTATTATTGTATCTGTTAGTATTAGTATTATTATTCCTCCTACATTGGAAAATTATTACATTTGGCACACAGTTAGTGGTGGGCATGAATAGTCCCCTTAGCAAATTTAGGGCCTCTCTAGGACTAATCGTTTGTACCGTTTGTCCTAGAGACACCATTCTTTTTTTTGTCTGATTACTCACCACCCAGTGATTCAAATGGACTTTCACGTAAATTTAAAACTCCACCCATTTTAGTGACTGCCATCTTGGATTATGATGTTTACATTTACAGAAATTATAATACAGAATTTTGATTTCCGCCTTTGTTTGAAAGCTACAACTTTGCAAAGTTAACTAGGTCGGATTAAAAATGTCTTTCTCAGGATCTTTTTCCCATCGAAATGAAACTTTGTTTGATTCATGAGCACCATGGTCTGAGGGCACATGCAGAGTTTCACGACAGAGCCACCTATGGGTCAAAAATATTTACATTTGGTGTGTGTGGATTCCTTGCATTATGCAGATTTCAACAAGATCAGTTTTTCCCCTATCGGCCATGCTGCCTCCACCATATTGAATTAAAAAAAAAAAAAGTTTTTTGTATATATATATATATATATATATATATATATAAAATGCATTGTCAGATTTGAAAGAAAATATGTATTCATCATCGGCATCATGTAATAATCCATTGGCAAGTGATCTACTTTTCTTTTGGTATTTTGTAATTGTCACAGTTCTGTTCTTTTTTGAATATTTGAAATTGTTTTGAACTATTTCCACCTATAGTTCAAAAGATAATCCTCAGTTCTGTGCTGACTCTAAACTCTGCATGTCTGTTTGCCACGGTTGAGCTATGTCAGCTGAGTGGTGCAGTCTTTAGACTATAGTAACAAGGGTTGTGGGTTCGATCCAAACCTTGCTTTATTACTGTATTAACATTTATTATGGATGTTTTTGTGTTGTATTTACTGAATAGTTGCAGGGCTTATCTCTTATAATTTCTAAATGCAGGTATTCTTAGTGTTGTTGTTTTTTTTGTTTTTGTTTTTTTCTCATATGTATTTTGAACCCTTTGTTGAATTTAAATAAAAATTAGTATGGGTCATCCACATATTTTCCTGAGGTTACTGGAGTATGATAGCTTAGCATGTTTACCTGTTTAGCATGCTATCTTTTTAAGGCTATTTGATCACAATGCTATCCATAGGAAACATCAGCTTAGCATGCTAATTAGAGGATGTTATCCAACACTTTTGTGTGCTCACTCTAAATTTGTCTTGTATTTTTGTCAGTGTTCATTGTCAATGGAGTGGCTCAGTGGTTAAAACATTGGATTATGCTTCAAATGTTTGCAAAGTTGAATCCAGCAAAGGATGGTTTTACAATTTGCACTCATGTTGACCTCTGAATTTTCATGTTGTGCATACTACGTAGGCTGTAGTACTTTACAGAATTCCTGCTAGAATTTAAAACCATATAGCTCTAACAATTAAATATTCTCAGCTTGGAATGTCTCTTTGAGATGAGTCAACTGAGTGGCCTAGAGGTTAGTGCATTAGGAAATAGTTCAAATGTTTCCTGCTAAGAATGCTTAATACAGGTGAACATTTGTTGTCATCTAAAAAATCTTGAGATTTTTGTATTGTGTTCACTGAATAGCTGATGGGCTTTTCCCAAACAAATTTAGATTGTGATCTTTGATTAAAAGTGACATTGATAGTTGATAATGGTGACTGCTATGCTTTGCTATGATTCCTCTAAGCTTGGTATGTCCCTTTGGGTACTGTCGTTGGTGTGGCTGTGTGGTGTTGCACTGACCTGTGGAACAAAGGCGTAGGTTCAAATCAATCCTGAGGTGACTTGTAATACTGTGTATGTCATATGTACTCTGTGTCCTTTTAGGTTGAGCAATCCTTGCCATTTAAATGCTTAGCCTCCTTATTGCTGCTTGCAGCTGTATTTATTATTATTATTATTATTATTATTATTATTGTTGTTGTTACAAGCCTGAAATATTCTGCTTATAAATATCTG
The DNA here is from genome assembly GCF_025860055.1 of Xyrauchen texanus. Classification (NCBI taxonomy): domain Eukaryota; kingdom Metazoa; phylum Chordata; class Actinopteri; order Cypriniformes; family Catostomidae; genus Xyrauchen; species Xyrauchen texanus. The sequence continues at coordinate 11,763,999 of NC_068278.1, read as the reverse complement.
GTGAACTTTTAATAAAGCTTTGTCACTTTGTCACTTTGTAAAGCTTTGTAAGGCTTATGCACTGTAGATCTCCACAAGCACTAGATCAAGAACATCTATTGAACAATATAATACAGTCCCTTTGGCACACACTGTTCACATGACCACTGTCTTTGCTATATAGGTCACTTGGCTAAGGCCAGTGTGCTATAGGGCAAGTGAGAGTGGGAGAGGGAGAGGGGGGCTAATACTGTTATGTAATACACAAAGACTGCTGTGGATGAATGAGGGAATTTGATAGACCGAAAGGGGGGATGGGGATGGGAGACACAGTGGGCTGTCACTAATTAATTGCATAGCCAAGCGGGAGGTTAAGAGGAATATATAAATTAAGGGGAAAGGTACATATTTAATGGTGTTCACAAAGGCAAGCATCACTATTATTTGAGCTTATTGAGGAAAAGTGCACTATTGATTTTCCAATTTATCTGATTGAACATTTTCACCCGGTGGGCAATAAAACCAGTGAAACAAAAGCCCCCATAAACCTACCTTGAAGTCAGGACCCAAACCTGAATAGCAACATGCTTACAACCTAGTTTTTAAAATCTAGTTTATATTTTTTTTCTTTGTCAACCCTCACAAAAATGATTGTGCTGGTACCATAGTACTTTGATGTATACTATTATTCTGAATTATTACCATATTCATGTACATTGTATTTATATGATACTCCAAAGTACTTCAAAATTACAATGTTACATGTTCAAAAAACATGGGAATACCATGGCATTATTTTAGTGAGTGGCTCCTGTTTAAAGCTGTACTGTAATTATTGTATGAAGCTCCTTTCAGTTAAACCTGTTTGTGTCTTCTGTCTCTCAGATCGCTATGGGCATCCCACTTCACCGCATTAAAGACATCAGAGTGATGTACGGGATGCAGCCATGGGGAGACTCACCTATTGACTTTGAAGGGCTCTCTACCACCCCCTCTCCACGAGGACACGTCATTGCAGCTCGAATTACCAGTGAGAATCCAGATGAGGTGTGTGAACCCAACTGATTGACTGATCCATAAAGGGGTCTAACCTTAAAATAAAAAAAATGTTGGTCAGTAAGCACTTATTTTATATGCAAAGTGAGCGTTTACAGCACGTAGTTAAAAGTACAGTAACACAAAATGACTTGTTTAATTCTAAGAATCAGAAGAACTGTGTAAAATGGTCAAGAGAAACATAATTTTGACTTTGTGGCACATAAAACCTTAATTAACATTATAAGATGACCTCATAAAAAATAAGGAATATTCAGGGTTCATTACAAATTAAGCTCAATCGACGGAATTTGTGGCATAATATCGATTACCACAAAAATAAAAAATGTTCTCTTTTGATTTTTCTTACTTTTTCTCCCCAACTTGAAATATCCAATTCCCAATGCGCTTTTTATTGCATTTTTTACTTATTTTATCACATGGTTTGTTGAGCCCGATACCTTGAAGACCTAGTGTATGTGGAGGCTCACGCTGTTCTCCACAGCATCCACGCACAACTCACCACGAGTTATAGCGACCACGAGTAGGTTAACCCAACCTGACTCTACCCACCATAGCAACCAGACCAATTGGCATGCCCTGGATTCGAACTTGCAACTCCAGGTGTTGTAGTCAGCGTCTTTTTTATGAAAAAAGCAAAAATCTGGGTAACAGTGAGGCACTTACAATGAAAGTGAATGGTGCCAATCCATTAATCTTAAAATGCTCACTGCTTACATGCATCTTCATAATGCAATTACAATGCAATTAAGGCAATACTGCAAATAAACTGTTGCTCATGTAATCAGAATATTGTGATTTATGATATTGTGATTATGATAATAATAATAATAAGGCTAAAATGATAATCACAGTAAGATATATGTGGAGTAATCCTATTTTAATTGCTTCATACTGGCATACAAATGCTTTAATAGCATTTCTTCCACTCTGACCAAAGTCGCATGCGCCAGTGCTGCAGATGGATGATGTTACTTTCAAGCACAGGTTCGAAAACATTCTGAAAAAAATTCAGCTGCACTTCTCTGCTTCATGTGATACGGCAGTTTCTTGCACTGTTTTCCAGCAGTGGTGCTCCCCATCTACAGCCCCACGGCAAAAGAAAACATATTTTCCCTAGTTGTGAATGTCCGTTTACAGTTTTAATTGAATGTTGGTGAGATAAAAAAGAATGTATTCTGCAAAAAAATGACAAGTACGTCTTTCAAACGAGTTCTCTTTCTAACATTTGTTCGGTATCTCACCATGAGAATTCACCTCAGGCATATCCAACACTGGAAGCAATGACACCACGTTTGTCAGCTGACAGACCAATTACAGCAGTGATAAGGGAGCCCCAACTCCCAATGTAAGGCACTGCTACAGGTCTCTTATTCATTCTCATTCACCTCACCCATGGAGATTATTGGAAGCTATCCTCAGCAGGACTCGCAAGATGGGGTCACTAAACAGTTCGTTAAACGAGCCATTCAAGTATGTCGTAAAGCTCTGCTTTTTTCTTTTAGTGAATATATTCACCGTTGAAGTACTTTTCTGCTGTGTCGATATTGTTTATCCAGGCATAAACCAGCACGTCAAGGTGGGTTTATGTATTTTTCCAGTTGAGTTAAAAGTGGTTATAGCTTCTACCCTCTCCTGCACGCCGTGGTGGTGTGGCAGAATGGCTGGTCTTATATTAAGGAGAGATCTAGGGATTAACACAAAAATTAGTGGCACGTTGTGGTGAACTGGCTCTGTTCTTAAGCTCAGTTTTCTGTAATGGCGACTGCGAGTTCACTGAGCGGCAGAGCGAAAGAGAAGGTTCCTTCCCGTCAGTGTGCGTGTGGATCTATGACCTTGACCAAGGATTCCCACCTGCTCTGTATCGCATACCTCATGTTCTGATATGCGCAGTCTGCACTCGCTAATCCCAAGTGTTGTCCACTCTGTTCCCGGTTCATATGCTGAGTTTTGGAAAGGATGGTGTGGGGTCACTCAGTCGAATAATGGGGATCACTCTTTTTCTCCGTCGCCAGTGGAGAAAGACCCCTGCCCCAGCCGCAGGAACAGCGCAACTGGGGCGATTTAATGGATTAAGTTTTCACCAATCTGCCTTTCCTCTTTGAATCTACCCCTTTGATGGTGGACAGGGAAGAAGATGAAGAGGATTATGATGATGGTTGCCTTTCATAGGACGATGGCGAGGAGGATAAGTTTGATGCTCTTTTCCCAGCTCATTCTCATCCAGGCAGCGTGATGGTCTCGTCCCCTCTCATGTCCAGGGAGAGCTGGACCTGTTTGAAATATGTAGACAGGCGGGAGCCAAACTCTCCATCAACTGGCCGACACAGCAGGCATGCCAATGTGCAAAGAGTACTGTATGATGGTAAACGGCTGCCATCTCGTGCTACCCCGGTAAAACAATTGATTCCTGCTGTCCCAGGGTGTTGCGGAGATGCGTTTTCTCTGAGTGCCTGTTAAAGGTTTCTCTAGGCTGCATGTGCACAGGATGGATGATCTAGGGATGTCGAGGCATCTGTGGCAAATCGCCTCCACTGATTCGATTGTCAGCCTCCATTTATCAGAAGATCATAGTCATTGTGGATCTCAACATTCACATGTCAAGAGGAGCCATCCAGAGCTGTGGCCTCAGAATGGGTCTTGTCATCATGGGCGAACAAGCTCTATGGCTGGGTTTGTCTGAGAGAGAGATGATGAAATTCCCGGATGCCCCGGTGGAATCAAAAGCACTTTTTGGGCTATGGTTTCTATGATGCAGCATTTAAAACTTTCCTTTCATGAAAAGTCACTACTTTTCTTGCTCCACAGCCTTCACGTTCTGGTTCCCATCCCATTTTAAATGTGGGCAATCAGCATACATTGCAGTGTGGGTCACAGCCCCAGCCGAGAAGGAAGGCTTCATTTGCAGACAGGGGATCAAGTAGAGGAGTCAACCAATGCTCTGGTTCGGGACATGGAGTGGGTGAACAGCACTTGCCGAGTTTGTATACCCCCCCCCCCACGCCTCCCCCTCAGCCAAGAGGCTTCGCAGGGTAGTCGAAAACTACATTTTGTGTTGCACAGCTCTTACAAAAAGAGTTTAAGGAGAATGTTGGCACCAGTTCCCCCAGTGCCTCTCTGTTTGAATTTCCCCTCTCCACCCACTGGGTCAGAAAAGAGAGAGGAGGACAGTTTTCACAAAAACTTGAATGTTACAAAAATAAAAAGATTATCTGTGCATCCAGGCAGTGGCCTGCAGCACCATCAGTGATCACGAGCTAAAGCTGCCCCCTCTCTGCTCACGCAGAAAGTTTGCATGGTATGCAAAGTTCACCCCTCGTTTTATCTACAATAGAATGGGGTTGTCGTCTGCAATTATCTGTAAAACCACCTCTCTTCAACAAGGTGTTAATGTCAACATCGGAGGGGGAGTTGGCTCCGATTTTAGGGGAAGACATAGCTAATTTGCTGAGCAAAAGAGCTATAAGGGTGGTGCCGGCAGAGGACAGCCATCAGGGTTTTTACTCCAGGTGTTTCATCATCCCCAAAAGAGTGGGAGTTCTCTGTCCCATTCTGGATTTGCAGAACTTCAGCAAACTCCTCAGAAGGTACAAATTCAATATGCTCAATTTGTTTGTTCTAGAGACTGGATTACGTCAGTCAATCTGAAAGATGCATATCTTCATATTGGCCTTTACCCGTCACACAGAAAATTCCTAAGGTTTGCTTATCAGGGAGTAGCCTACACATTTTTGACTGTGCCTTTTGGACTGTTATTAGCACCGAGAGTGTTCAGCAAGTGTGTGGAAGCAGCGCTAACGCCGCTGAGATGAACTGATCTCAGAGTGTCTACTTGCCAAGACGATCTACTGCTCTGTCGCGGCAGCAAGCAGAGATGGATATGAAAGTGCTGGTGTCTCATTTAGAGAACATTGTTTTCAAAATAAATGAAACCAAAAAACTCCAATCTGTATCAAGCGCTTCTATCGGAGGAGCTCATTGGATCGATTTGCAGCTGTTTGTCCCTTTTTCAGAGGGAAAATAATAATTCGCATTCAGACGGTGTCTATGCCTGTTGGGTCTGTTGGCCTTGATGTTGTCAGTCATTCCATTGGGACTATTGCGAATGAGAGTTTCAACACTGGATAGCAGCGCAGCACTTGTGTCCTTGCTGTCACTTAAATCGCAGGGTGACCCTGACATCAGAGGGAATGGTTGCTCTTCGTCACTTGAGAATCCCCGCTTTCCTTCAAGGGAGAATCCTTTTGGGGGCAGTTTCTGAGGAATGTGTTGATGACAGAGGTGTCACTCACAGGTTGGGGACTCGCACGATTGCAGAATAGTGAATGAGGTTTGTACATGATTACTACACACGTGCACATAAACTTTCTGGAATTAATGGACAACTGGAATAGCAATGAAGCACTTTACACTTTTCCTTCAAAGCCACCATGTTCTAGTCAGATCAGACAACACAAAAACAGTGGAATACATAAACGGACCAGGGGCACAAAAGCTGATTGTGTGGAGCGGTGTGCGCTTTCATTGTGGGTGACGCACTTTCCGGGAGTGATGAATATGGGGGTGGATCTCCTGTCCAGGGGAATCCTCTGTACAGAGAGTGGAAGCTTCACCCTCAGGTGGTGAGTCAGCTGTGGGAGAATTAAGGGCAAGCTGCCAGAGATCTCTTTACATTGCACAAAAATTCTCATTGCCCTCTGTTCTTCTCTCTGGCTAGAGACTGCTCCTATGGGTGTGGATGCTCTAGCGCATCCTTGGCCATATGTTTCCCCCACTGAGTTTAATCAATCCAACTCTAAGAAGAGTAAGAGAGTATGGTCACTTAGTCATACTGATTGCGCTGTACTGGCTGGGGAAACTGTGGCTGGTAGAAATATTACAACTGCGCCTTGGCCCCTACTGCTGCGCAGGGACTTGCTGCTGCAAGCATGGGAGGAAATATTTCACCCCAACCTGGACCAAGTGGCTCTTTGAGCTTGGCCTGTGAGAGGCTAAATTTGAGTGTCATGGGTTTACCCCAGAGGGATTCGATTCAGTGCATGAGGACTGCCTCAACGCGCTTTGCGTATGATTGGAAATGCAGTGTGTTTGAGTAGTGGTGTGCACACAGACACATTGTTCCATTTTTATGTTCGGTGGCAGACATTTTATGATTTCTTTAGGAACTTTTGGATAAAGGCAGGGCCTTTTCAACCATCAAGGTGTATCTCACTGATATATCAGCATGTCATGTTGGAATTGACTCGAGTACAATAGGTTAACACCCACTTGCTTGCAGGTTTATGTGGGGTGCTCTGTGTTTGAACAGGGTGTCAAAACTACTAGTTCCATCATGGGATCTACCCGTGGTTCTGAGAGCCCTTTCTCGTCCTCCCTTTGAGACAGTTGAAAGTATGGAATTGAAGCTCCTTTCGCTAAAAGCGAGTTAGTGAACTCCATGCTTTGTAGATTTGTACATTGAGAGAACTAAGTAATCAGCTTTTTGTTTCTTGGACTGATTATCGTGAAGGCAGACACATATCACAACAGTGTCTCATCGGGTTGTGGAAGCTATTATATTAAGTTATAACAGTCTGGGGTTTTTACCTCCGGAGGGCTTGAGAGCTCATTCTTCCAGAGGCATGGTTACCTCATGGGTGCTGTTTAAGGGCATTTCAATCAAGGACATTTTTCCCCTCCATCCATTCTTTGCTAATTGAATAGGTGGGTGTACATTGGACACTACAAGTCAGTTGATGGTCTGCTTCGGACAGCATATCTGCAATACAGGAGTTGGCATTATCCCATAGTGAGATACCGAACGATTGTTAGAAAGAGAACTTTAGTTTACTCGTGTAACCCTGGTTTTCTGATAAGAGGAGTGAGGTATCTCACCACACTTCACTTTGCAGTTGCATGGAAAAGAGATATGCAAAGAATGAAGAGACCTGTGGCAGTGTCTTGTATAGGGAGGTGGGGCTCCCTTATCACTGCTGTGATTGTCTGTCAGCTAACAGACGTGCTGTCATTGCTTCCAGTGTTAGATACGCCTGCGGAAATTTCCCATAGTGAGATACCTCACTCCTGTTATCAGAGAAATGTGGTTACATGAGTTGCAGGGGGTGTTTGGGGGAGGGACATACTTATTCTAGAGAGTGTCTGATTGGACAATCTGTGTAGTGTACTGTAAGATGAATTTTTATCTGTTTTCCCAAAAGTGACTTCATAATCACTGTTTAATAACTGATGCTTCTTCCTTTTGTGTTGGTCAGGGTTTTAAGCCCAGCTCAGGTACCGTCCAGGAGCTGAATTTCCGCAGTAATAAGAATGTGTGGGGTTACTTCAGTGTGGCAGCAGCTGGAGGCCTGCATGAGTTTGCTGACTCTCAGTTTGGCCACTGCTTCTCCTGGGGAGAGAACCGAGAGGAGGCCATCTCGTGAGTAATGCCTGCTCCACAACGTCTCTGTTTTAGAGAAAGTGTCCTGTTAGTATGCAGCAGGCCAGCAGCCATTAATACATGACCTTACACCACTACAGACTTGTTTTATGAGAAAGTCTATAGAACATACAGTACTGCTATGAATTATTATTCATTGGTTTTCTATGGGGCCCCTTGGAGGATACGGCAGAATTATTTTTTTCTGACATGAATTTGCATGCACTCGAAATAGTTTGCTGTCCCTCGCAATACATTTACATGGGTTTATGACAGTAACCATGTTTGAACTATTTTAACATAGTTTAACTATGGTATTACTATAGTAATGTTGTGGTAACACTTTAAAATAAGCTTACATTTGTTAACATTAACAACATTAGTTAACGTGAACTAACAATGAATAATACTTTTACAGCATTTATTAAACTTGGTTAATATTAATTTCAACATATACTAAAAAAATTTTAATCAAAAGTTGTATATTTTAACATTAACTGTATTTTTATGAACTAACAATAACAAAGATGAATAAATATTGTAATGTATTCAAGGTGTTGAATTATACCTAATACATTTACTACTAATAGAAGTGCTACCAATATTGTAGACTGTATTAACCATAGTTTTTGGCGAAAAACATGTTTTTACAGAATACAGTATTCTATATCCATATCGTAATAATGGTTTTCCTATAGATTAACCATGCGAGGGAACGCAAAACTTAATGCGATTTCAGAAAAAAAAACCCATCCTGTCCTCTAAGGTGTTCCGTACCATAGTTTTCTAACTGGAGATGCACCGATCCGATACCTGGATTGGTGTCGGCTCCGATACTGAAGCTTTTAGACGGATCAGGTATCGGTCTGACGAGCCCCATCCAAATCCGATACTGTGAGTTAGTCATGTTCGTTAGTGTCAAGTTCAAAAAATGACATAAAAGAACCATTAAAACACAATTAAAGTAGTTCATATGACTCGTGCATTTTATTCAAAGCCACTTGAAGACGTGCAATAGCTCTGTGAATCACAAAAGGCTGTGTTTGATAAGTAAATATATAATATGCACGTGCAGCGCCAGCGCATTGTTGAATGGTGCAGCTCTGTTTACACACACACACACACACACACTCATGGCAATTTTTAGCCTTCACACAGTGCTCAATATTTGAGTGCTACTCACGACAACATCTCAGATTTAGATGCTCAAAAGTTCGGTTCACTTATAATATGCATTTAGAATGGCACTTGAGGTGCTTTTTCTTTTCTTTTTTTTTACCAGATTTTGAATAAGAAGCGAATTAAACTACTGTGAACTTGCCTACAGACACATACAGGACAAAAGTTAAAGGTGCACTGATTGAGATATATTACTATTATTATTATTTGTTTACAAATTATAATAATATTTAAGTTGAATGAATGTTTTCCAAAAAATAACTGAATGAAAAGTGATCTGATGTCTTACAACTAAACTGAACAAAAAGAGATCTGAATCCTTTAAAGTCCAGATAAAAGGACTCTGAATCGGAACAGAAAAAGTGGTATCGGTGCATCCTTAGTTCTAACTTGTCATTTTGGGGTGGGGATCTTTAAGTCAAATCAATGCTACTCTTATCACTACAAAAAGTATTGTGGTGTTACTGTTGTACAGCTGATGGTACTGTGGTACTTTGACATATTGCACTGAATGATAACAAATGCCATCATTTAAATACATATATGTAAATACATACATGTATTTCAAGAATACCATGGAGCATGTCCAAAAACATGATATTATCATGATCAATGTCCAAATAATATGGTGTTTCAGATGTGGTCTCATTGAAGAATCAAGTGCTTACACTCTCTATGGGGATCAACTTACGAATGGCTTGCATATAGTATGTCATAACAAGATATATTATTAATTTAGCTTTGTGTGTTCATAGAAACATGGTGGTGGCTTTGAAGGAGCTGTCCATAAGAGGAGACTTCAGGACTACAGTGGAGTATCTGATAAAGCTTCTTGAGACGGAAAGCTTCCAGCACAACAGCATCGACACAGGCTGGCTGGATAGACTGATCTCAGAAAAGATGCAGGTATAGTCACTTAAGTCATAACCCTTTTTATTCAACTCTCTTGCATATACCTCATCACTCTTCTTGTCATTACAAGTCAAACAATGACCTGTGGCTGCAGTACATTTTAAGTCATATTTCTCTTCTAGTTTATTTAATACATGTTGATCAATTATGCTTTCATTTATTGAAGTTACCATTCGGTTACACTAAAGGAATAAAGGAATAGTTCATCAGTCAAATAAATAAAACAATTGTTTAAATGTTTCTGCAGCTTGCTTTATTTCAGTTAAAATGTCTCTAACTGTGTGTGTAGGCAGAGCGTCCTGACACTATGCTGGGAGTAGTGAGTGGAGCTCTGCACGTGGCTGATGTCAACCTCAGAAACAGTGTGTCCAACTTTCTGCACTCGCTGGAGAGGTAAAAATATAACCGTTTATAACCCAGACTATGTTCGGAATTGCAGCATGCAGTATGGAGTTCTCAGAATGCAGTTTTTCTGTATGTATGGAATACCCAGATGGCCAGGCCCACACACAACTCCTGTGCATGCACACACAAAACTCAGCAGAAAATGCCACAGTATTCTGCAGAATTGGAACACCTGTCGTTCATTAAGAGCTACATATCCCCCACCCCTCCAGTGATAATTAGATTATACTTTTAGCTACCAGTAAGTGTAAAGTGGTCTCAGCCAAGTTTAAAAACACATTTTAGCATGATTAAATCCATTTAGCAGAGATGGGACCAAGTCACACATGTGCAAGTCTCAAGTAAGTCTCAAGTCTTAACCTTCAAGTCTCAAGTAAGTCCCAAGTCTTAACCGTCAAGTCTCAAGTAAGTCCCAAGTATTGTTTTCTTGGGCAGGTCAATTCAAGTCAAGTCACAGGCTATGTCAAGTCCAAGTCAAGTCACCTTATTATTGTAATTTTACCTGCAGAATCTGATCATAATAAAAGTGAAAAGACAAGATATAAGTAACTGTCAGTAAATTACAATACTCATGTTCAGTAAAATACATCATGGAATCAAACAAAATTGTAACTTCATAAAATTATTTATATTTCACTTCTGCCAACAGTGTTTGAAATGTTTTAAATTTTCAACATTGAGTCCATAAAACAAATAACAGCTTAACATCCAACAGACTCCTCTCTGAACACCTCCTCTCTCTCTCTCTCAAACACAGTTATGTACATTAAACTTTGTTACATTTCTCCTCTCACACACTCTCTCTCTCACACACTCTCTCTCTCACACACTCTCTCTCTCACACACTCTCACACACTCTCTCTCTCACACACTCTCTCTCTCACACACTCTCTCTCACACACACTCTCTCTCTCACACACACTCTCTCTCACACACACACTCTCTCTCCCACACACACTCTCTCTCCCACACCCACACTCCCACACACTCTCTCCCCCACACCCACACTCACTCACTCTCGCGCTCACACACTCACTCTCGCGCTCTCACACACCCACACTCACTCACTCACACAGAGTATATCCATAAGCCTATTTTTGCAATGTCTGTGAGTGGTAAACGTTGAGGTACCAGCGCGCGTGAACGTCATGGCAACGTACAAAACAAAGTACTTCGCGCGGGAAACACTTAACTTAAATGCGCATAACTAACGTAAATCAAGCAGGCTAGTATGCAGCATAAGCCACGAAGTGTTGGCGAAATAAAAAATTAATGGACAGATTTTTTTTTCCCAGAAAACTTCTTGCACAAAATAAATTCAAGCACTTTCAAGGACCTGTGTCTATGTATGTTTATTTTCAAGAACTTTCCAGGGCCTTGAATTTTATTTTTCAGATTCACAATCTTTCAAGGATTTCAAGGACCCGTGGGAACCCTGCTATTATTACATTAGCTAACTACCAACTAACCAGATAAAATTAACAAATTGACAAGCACTTACTGGGCAGAATGGCTCTTCAAATGGCGCACGAAATTGGAGGTTGTCATCTGGCTGTCCGCGATCTTAACGTTGCATGTCTTGCAAAGCGCTGTTCGTCTTTTGCCATCTTGATAATAATTTTTGAAGCCGAAAGCGATGACCCTCGGTAACGTTACCCCTCCGGCTGACATGTTGATGTGTTATCTGATCTAAGTGGGCGTGGTGTGCGTAAGGTACGAGAGGGCATGGCTGATGATAGCCTATAGTGTCGTGATCCAGTCATGACAAAACTATTCTCAGCCTGCGCTCCAGCTGGATCAACTTTATTTTTTTTAAATAATTTATATATTTTATATTCAAACTGAAACATGATGTGATTAACACTCAAGTCATTCAAGTCTTCGTGTCTCAAGTCAAGTCAAGTCCCGAGTCTTTAACTTCCAAGTCCGAGTCAAGTCTCAAGTATTTTATTTTTTGTCAAGTCAAGTCACAAGTCATAAAAATAGCAACTCGAGTCGACTCGAGTCCAAGTCACCAAGTCACAAGTCCCCATGTCTGCCATTTAGATCAACAAAATTCCACAGATTTTCTGAAATCAGCGCAGAAAATTTGAAGTCAACAAATTACGTTTGGGCCTCTGGACGTACTACATTTACCAAATGTTGTTGCATGAGATACTGTATCCCACAATGCAATGCACCCGATATGACCTTCCATTTTGAAAGTGATTTAATGAACCAGAAGCAATATCATCCACAATTTTTAACATCTCCTTTATTCATTATTTGATTGGACTTTCAAAGTGTATTATTCAAAATTAGATTAGAAATGCAAATAATACACGTACACTAGATAATTCGACCACGATTAAATTATGGTACATGATACATGACAACAAACATTAAAATATCATCATAAATATATTTAATTTATACCTTGCAAGAAATATGGTTAGTCATCATTTATTTAAAATAAAAATGTACATGTTCATATTCATGCTTTTTTCATGAGTTAATAAACACAATTTTGGTATTAATCTTTGATAAAATGTACATGCCATAAAATCAGTGGACATGCTGACAGTTATTGTTACAGTGAGATTGCTCCTCACTGTTAGGAAAGCATGATGCTGTTATTAAAACGCATTGATGAGCAAAATCCTCTGACATTTTTCAGTGAACTTTAAATAATATGATCAAATTCATATCGAGCTTTATTGGCAAGAGAAACCTAAGTGTACTGTACATTTACAATGCATTATTAGACACAAATATATAGATATAAAACATATTTAATGCTAAAGTTCAGTCTCTACAAGTATACAGTACCTGTCTACATCTCGCTGAACGGACACATCCTTCAGTCTCTATCATGCACACACGCAGGGTCTCTCTTTCGCGGTTCTGCTTTTGAAACTGGTTCAGACGATAGCAGTTGCACATTTACAGGTGATTCAAAGAGAAACAGCAGCTTGCCCATAACTCTCACATGCCTGGTTCACGCAAAGTCTTCATTCTCCTTCCAGTAAATCCGTGTTTGTAATGTACGTGTCACGTGTAATTAAACTTGCACTGCTCCACACAATTCGTTTTTGGGTCACGCTTTATATTAGGTGACCTTAACTACTATGTACTAACATTAAATACATACAAGGCTTTGTATTTACTGTGTAACTACATGATGTTCTGCAAAATTCACATTTGCTGCTACATAGTTTGAGGATTAGAGGTTAGAGTTAGGATTAGGGGTTAGAGTTAGGATTAGGGGTTAGAGTTAGGTTTTGGGGTAAGGGTTGGGTACAGATAACAGTGTAACTACAAATGTAATTAAATGCAAGTATTTTAAATGTAACTACAATGCGACAACATGTTTGTACATAATAAGTTCATTGCATTAAAGGGTTAAGTACATAGAAGTTAAGGCCGCCTAATATAAAGTAGGTTCAGTTTTTGTGCTAGGATATGCAGTCATGTCGCGTGTGTACATCCTAAAAATGTATATATGCCAATTAGCCACAGAAAGTGGGGAAACATATTAGTGAAGTTTCGCCCATTGTACAAAGGTGCCTCTGTTTGTTCCAGGTAGGCAGCATGATCCCCTATTCCTTACCATATGGAGCCAGTAAGGCTAAGTAGCCTGCCAGGAATAACCTTCTCACGAAGGCTCAGGAAGGGGAAAAAACAGATACTGCATTAATTGCTGTTAAATAGAATTTTGGTCATATCATCCACCCCTAGTAAACAGTATGCACTGCACCGTATGCTGTAAGCACTACACTACTTTTCCATATGAAAATAGACTCGTAGGTTCTACTGTCACACAATTTTACATGTCGTTTTTTTGTAAGCACACTATATCATTTTATTGTTTATATTGATCTAAAGTTAAAGGGAAAGTTCTCATCATTTATACTCTCAAGCCATCCCATTCGTGTAACTATCTTTCTTCTGCTGAATACAGACAAATATTTTTAGAAGAATATCTTTAGGTCCATACAATGCAAGTAAATGGTGGCCAGAACTCTGTAGGTCCAGAAAGCACATAAAGGCAGCATAAAAGTAATCCATATGACTCCTGTAGTTTAATCCAAGTCTTCTGAAGAGATATTATTGGTGTGGGTGAGAAACTAGTCTTTTTTTACCGTAAACTGAAAGTGGATGTGGAGATTTATAGTAAAAAAAGGACTTCAATTTGTATTTGTTTCGCACCAACATCTATCATATCTCTTCAGAAGACATGGATTAAACACTGGAGTCGTATAGATTACTTTTATGCTGCCTTTATGTGCTTTTTGGACTTTAAAAGTTCTGGTCACCATTCACTTGCATTGTATGGACCTAAAGAGCCGAGATATTCTTCTAAAAATCTTTTTGTTCAGCAGAAGAAAGTCAGTCATACACATTTTGGATGGCATGAGGGTGAGTAAATAATGAGAGAATATTCTAGGATCAATACAAGGAAAGCTCAGTCACTATGATACTAAAGTTATGTACACATATAATGTTTGGAACAGGGTCTATTTTAATGTTTATCTTCTGGCCCCGTTCACTTCCACTGTAAGATTATGTTTTTAAGTTGGTTATTTTCTCTGGAAATCAACTTGTATGGAATGTGGAAAATTGGTTAACCCCTGATTATGTTCTCGGTTCTTCTGAATTTCTCTTTTTCTCTTGCACTCTCCTGTGTGTCTATAGAGGTCAGGTTTTGCCTGCACACACCCTATTGAACACTGTGGATGTGGAGTTGATCTATGAGGGGACCAAATATGTTCTGAAGGTGACGAGACAGTCACCTAACTCTTACGTGGTCATCATGAATAAATCCTTAGCTGAGGTGGATGTTCATCGGCTGAGCGACGGAGGTCTGCTGCTTTCATACGACGGCAGCAGCTACACCACCTATATGAAGGAGGAGGTTGACAGGTAAACAAAGAGCGGAGAACACAAGAACATTGTCATGAGAGCTGAGAGTATTCATGGTGCTTGTGCCATTTTGAGCACTATCTGGACAGGATTAATTTTCTAAACAGACTCTGGGGTCTAGGAATGTTTGTGTACACATTCACAGAACATCCTCTGGGTAAACTAGTTTAGATAAAATGTGATATTAGATTAAAAATAAAATTAATATAATTAAATATGAAATTAAATACTTGCAATGTTCAGATGTTTTCAAAAGTTGTCATTTAGGTATTCGTTTTATTTTTCTCTCTCTAGGTATCGCATCATTATCGGTAACAAGACGTGTGTTTTTGAGAAAGAGAATGACCCATCACTGCTGCGTTCGCCATCTGCTGGGAAACTAATCCAGTACAATGTGGAGGACGGGGGACATGTGTTTGCTGGACAGTGTTATGCTGAGATAGAGGTGTGTAAGTTGGAAAGACCATAATCAAGCTCGATTCCGAGTATATTTTCCTAGGCTGCTACAAAGTGCACTTCCGAAAAACTTAATCTCCAGATTTGGCAAAGTTTGCCAGGTTTATGAAATCATATATATATATAAATGTAATAAAGTAGTCAGGTTTATGTTATAAAGAAATATAGATATCCAAAGAAACAGTCATTCAAATATGATTTATGGTTTTATATATAAAACTGACAGTTGCATATGACTTTAATGACCATATACACTTTTGGTATACACTAAAGACCTGAGATATGCATTAAAGGGTTAAAGACTATATGCTGATAGTTAAATGTCTAGCATTGCAAACCCAAAGAAACCACAGAGGTTGGTATGCTGTTGTGAAATTTGTTTTGTTTGTTTTGCAGCATTATAAACAACATGTACTGTTTGATGTTTTTATTAGGTGATGAAGATGGTGATGACTCTGATGGCCTCAGAGTCTGGTTGTATTCACTATGTAAAGAGAGCAGGTGCAGTGCTGGAGCCAGGCTGCGTCATCGGCAAATTACAACTGGACGACCCAAGCAGAGTACAGCAGGTACATGCATCATTAAGTATGGTCTACATGGGATGTCAATTCTGGCTAGGTCATTTAAATGAGATTTAGTTATGTAAATGAGTGTGTGTTACAGGCAGAACTGTTTACAGAATCATTGCCCAGTGTTCAGTGTGTGGCTCTGAGGGGAGAGAAGCTTCACAGGGTCTTTCACAGCACTCTGGATCACCTGGTGCACATCATGAATGGCTACTGTCTGCCAGAACCCTTCTTCAGTGCCAAGGTGTGGAAACGCATGGACCTCTCAGTCCTACAAACAAACAAATAAATCAAAGACCAATAAGATAAAGCTTTTGGGTCATATGTATGGAACCAAAAGTGTATATCGGTCTGTTGATGATTTTGGTCTATGAGCACAGAATATTTCAAAGCCATAGCGGCAAAAACCAAGCGAAAATAAGTGAAATGGAAAGCATTACTAGAAATAGAACTCTACTGCTGAAAGTAATATGTCATTATTCCTTTACACAACAGTAAGTTCCAGTCCTCAAATCTGATTGGATAAGTGGAATTTCAAGAGTACTGATATTCATTGATTTGTTCGGTGACTATTTTTGGGGACTGTATTTTGCATTAAAGCAAGTGAATAACTGAACTGTGACTTTTATCTCATTGAATGATGAAAATTCATGCCACACTCTGTAAATAGCTTTTGTGTAAATATCCACAGCCGATTTTCTTCAGCATTTTGTGCTACTCTTGCTGTGAAAAGCTCATAAGGTGTGTGTGTGTGTGTGTGTGTGTGTGTGTGTGTGTGTGTTTTAGCTGAAGGAATGGGTGGAGCGTTTGATGAAGACTCTCAGAGACCCCTCTCTACCCCTGCTGGAGCTTCAGGACATCATGACCAGTGTTTCAGGCCGTATTCCTCCTGCTGTAGAGAAAGCCATCAAGAAAGAAATGGCTCAGTATGCCAGCAACATCACCTCTGTGCTCTGCCAGTTTCCCAGCCAGCAGGTACTACTTTTGGTATTTTGAGTATGTGACGATTTAAAGCTACGAAACTATAGCTCTGTTCCAAGCCCCAGTGGGCTGCCCGACATCGTAGGCACACGCCTGCACATAGGCGTTATCTCTATTTTAGAGTTTTGTGTTATTAGCTTAGCAACATGTGCTAACGCCAAACTACATTCAAATCAGTTTAGAGTTGAGCATCTTGTGTGCTTCACTTAAGGAGTGCTATTAGTGTGGTGCATTATGAGTTGCTGCCACTAAATAGTCTCTACATGTTCACAAAATATCAGATCGCCAATATCCTGGACAGTCATGCGGCCACACTGAACAGGAAATCCGAGAGAGAGGTCTTCTTCATGAACACACAGAGCATTGTGCAACTGGTTCAGAAGTTAGTCATTAAGTAAAAACAAAACTACATATTAACATACAACTACATATACAGACGCCCCACGTATAACTGTTGCCCTCCTGTGTGTTTTTATGTTCTCAGGTACCGCAGTGGCATCAGGGGTCATATGAAGTCAGTGGTGATGGACCTCCTCAGGCAATACTTGCGGGTGGAAGTTCAGTTTCAGCATGGTGTGACCGCCTCTTCTATGACATAAAACCTTAGTTGCAGTGGCTTTAAAATATTTGGACACTTAACCTCTTCAACTCTGGGGCATTTTTGAGCTGCCGCCTTCATTTTTGCGCTCTCAAATTTGAAAGCTCACCATTTACACATACTGTTGACTAATTGCCAAAAATTGGTCTCATCTCGCCTAAATGTAAAAAATTATATAATATTGTATGTTTACAATCTTGTGAAAAAAATAAATAAATCATATGGCAGTAAGTACTACAAAAAAATATTTTCCCGTATCACTTTCAATCACCAAATGACGTTCTGAAATATAGGTGGCGCTCTAACGCATTTTAGTCCTCACAGGTGTGTTTTTCCGTAGACATTCAGTCTAATTTTCAGTTCACGCACCACCCACCACTGTATCATCGAATATCTTGGCCTCTGAGTGGACTAGAAGCTCTAGGTGGCATTAGAAGGCTGAGATCCTCCCCTTTGCAATGATGTGTAACATTTTATCATCCATAGTCAATAACATACATTTCCAATGACTTGTTTAGCATGCTTTTCCTGGTGGGCCGCATATATTTTCCTGGACATCTATGATATAACATTGGATTTTTCACACAAGCAAGATTACAGAAAAGTAAAAACTGACTAATGTTTTAGAAAACTGCCTAAGGTAAAATCAGATATAAAGTTTTTAGCTATTTGGGGCTTATAGCAGCAATGATCTGCGCATAAAAGAGACGTTTGTATTTGATGTCTTATAGAAATCATAATTCACTTTGGGATTATTTTGATAATATTTTGAACTGGTATTACGGAAACAAAAATAAACGGTACAGTCAGAGCTTTCATTTAATATATGGTTTGTTTGTTTATGTACTATTTAAAATACTTATAGATTCATATTAACATTTCTACCACAAAACCTCTATGTGGCGCTGAATTGCGACGCAAATGTTTTCAGCCCTTAATTTTTTTATTTTATGTAACATAAATGCAGAATTGATGGTTATGTATAAATGTTCAGATTCTAAGTTTTCAAATGATTTCCCCATATGTCTGACTTGCATGTATCTTGAGACTAACATTTTAAATGCAAAATTCATCGCAACATTGTGCCCTCTTTTGGACCCGCTGGCGGGTCCGCAGATTTGAAGAGGCTAAACTTATACGTGTATGAATGTTATTGCTTGAAATTGCATTTGAGAACAATATATGAAACCAAGTGGCATTTACTCTAAAAGAAAGATGAGACAATCACACTTTTCAGGTAAAATATTTAACAAAAGAAGTTTAGGTTTTAGATGATAAACATGTACAGTATATAGTTAATGCGCTGAACTACACCTGTGGTTATTCTGCTACAGCACCTTGAGGTGGACTTGAGGGGAATTTCATACATCCGCTAAAAATGACCAGTGAGTTAAAAGTAATTGCATAATGGCTCAGAAATGTTACATTTGTTATGATAAAAGGTCTAGCAAATTGTTTGCAAATTCCACTTGGTTTGATATTTCTGTATCTGTTACTGCTATTAACATTAGTACATTTCTTAAGTGAGACAAGTGTCCAAATACATTTGAGAGCTACTATATCTCTGCTATTTTCATGCACTGTATTTTCTCATTTGACCACTTGATGGCAGTATAATATTTTGGTACTTTCTGCTGTATTGAATAATGTTAACATTTCACTTTCTTTCTGTGGGTGTGTTTGTTATTGGTCAGGTCACTATGACAAATGTGTGTTTGCACTACGAGAGGAAAACAAAGGGGACATGGCCAATGTGCTCAACTACATTTTCTCTCATGCAAAAGTCACAAAGAAGAACTCTCTGGTCACCATGCTCATTGTGAGTTTGTGTGTGTGTGTGTGTGTGTGTGTGTGTGTGTGTGTGTGTGTGTGTGTGTGTGTGTATAAATGTATTAGTTTGTGTGCTTTTAAAAAATGATTACTTATAAGATCACCCATGACTCCAATCCAGTGTTGTTGTTTTTTTTTTATAGTAAATAGTTTGTTCCTTACTTCTCTCTGTAGGATCAGCTGTGTGGGCGAGACCCCACTCTGACTGATGAGCTCATGGCTATCCTCACAGAGCTAACCCAACTAAGCAAGACCACCAATGCCAAGGTGGCACTGCGAGCACGCCAGGTCAGATCACCACACATTTTCACAAACGGAGAGCTCAGAGACTCTGAAACCAAAGAAATCTTTAGACTTCATACACTAATAAGCTCTGTTTCAATAATTTGTGAGCTGCCCACCAAGACAGAGTTGTTAGGCAGCATACTAGGCAGATGCATCCTTTTCACATACTGTAAAGCAATCCCAGAATGTCCATGAATAGAGAGTTAATATGGTCACTTATGAAATTACAATGCATTCAGAAAGTATTGCCTTAATATTTTTTTTCACATTTTGTTGTTGTAGCCTTATGCTAAAATGCTTTAAAAAAAGAAAAAAAAATCATCAATCTATACTTTCATACCCTATAATGACAAAACTCAGATTTTTGATAAATGTACAAATTTATTAAAAAGGAAAAACTGAAATTCACATTGACATAAGTGTTCAGACCCTTTGCTGTGACACTTGAAATTTAGATCAGGTGCATCCCATTTCTCTTGATCATCTTTGAGATGTTTCTACACTTTGATTGGAGACCACTGGTTGCAAATTCAATTGACTGGTTGTGATTTGGAAAGGCACACACATGTCTATACAAGGTCTTGCATCTGAAAATGCAAAAACCCAAGCCATGAGGTCAAAGGAACTGCCTGCAGAGACAGGATTGTGTTAAGGCGCAGATCTGCGGAAGGCTACAAAAATGTTTTGGCTGCATTGAAGGTTCCCAAGAGCACAGTGGCCTCTATAATTCTTAAATGGTAGAAGTTTGGAACAACCAGGATTCTTCCTAGAGCCGTCAGTCCTGCCAAACTGAGCTATCGGGGGAGAAGGATCTTGGTAAGAGAGGTGACCAAGAACCCGATGGTCACACTGGTTGAGCTGCAGAGATCATGTGTGAAGATGGGAGAAACTTCCAGAAGGATTATCATCACTGCAGCACTCCACCGATCTGGGCTTTATGGAAAAGTGGCCAGATGGAAGCCTCTCCTCAATGCAAGACACATTAAAAAGCACCCTTAGATAAAAGACTCTCAGATGGGGAGAAACTAGATTCTCTGGTCGGAAATGAAGATTTAATTGTTAGGCGTCAATTCCAAGTGGTATGTCTGGAGGAAACCAGGCATCGCTCATCACCTGTGCAGTACCATGCCAACAGTGAAGCATGGTGGTGGTAGCATCATGCATTATACCCAAAAGGACTTGAGGCTGTAATCGCTGCCAAAGGTGCTTCAACTAAGGACAGAGTTAAGGGTCTGAATACTTATGTCAATGTGACATTTCAGTTTTTTCTTTTTAATACATTTGCAAAGATTTCAAAAATCTGTTTTTTGCTTTGTCATTATGAGGTATGGAGTGTAGATTGATGTGAAAAAAGTCATTTTAAAGCATTTTCGCATAAGGCTGCAACCTAACAAAATGTGAAAAAATGGAGTCTGAATACTTTCTGAATGTACTGTACCTTGTTAGATGGATGCCTCACTTAGGAACAGAACTGTAGTCTCGAATGAATCATGAATCATTTCTTTTATATTTACATGAATACAAAAAGAATCATGTCATTCTTCTCACAGGTTCTCATTGCCTCTCATCTTCCTTCATATGAGCTACGACACAATCAGGTGGAATCCATCTTCCTGTCTGCAATCGACATGTACGGACATCAGTTCTGCATTGAGAACCTGCAGGTTGGACTTCCTGGATGTTTGTGATTGAGTTGACTGTCCAGCAGATGGCACTATATGCCAGTGTTTTAGTGTTGGACTTTTATAGTCAAATGATTGTCTTTTATCCTTGGTTTTCTCTAGAAACTGATCCTGTCCGAGACCTCCATCTTTGATGTACTGCCAAACTTTTTTTACCATAGTAATCAGGTTGTGAGGATGGCTGCTTTAGAGGTAAGACTGTATCACTTAATAGCACATTGCACAAATCTGAACCAAAGATTTCGTTCCAAAATAAAAAAGATTTTTAATTCAATTTACCGTTAAGTATTTTAAAATATATTAAATGGCACTGTATATACAATGTCATAAATGTATAATAGGTCATATCTTTTTGGATTATAAAAAAATGAAACATTCCTTAAAATTGTGACACTCAAGAAGTAACACGGGAAGAAAAGTGTATAGTTTTTCTTCAATTTTTATACATTTTTGCAAGTAGTTACGTTGACTGCATTTATACACTTTATACATTTAGACAAATCCCAGATTTTGCTAACAAGGTTTCAAAAATGGCAAACCTCATAGAAAATAATTGGAAAATTAAACGGATCATAGTATATTTAGTTAGACCTCTTGTGCTTGACTATCAACATTTTCTGTAGTTTAAAGGGATATTTCACCTAAAAATGTTCATTCTCTCATCATTTACTCAACCACATGCCATCCCAGATGTGTACAACTTTCTTTCTTCTCCAGAACACAAATATTGTTTTAAAGAATATTTCAGCTTTGTTGGTCCATACAATGCAAGTGAATGGTGACTAGAACTTTGAAGCTCCAAAAAGCACATAAAGGCAGCATACAATTAATCCATAAGGCTCCATTGGTTAATTCCATGTCTTCTGAAGTGATCCAGTTGTTATGGTTGAGAACAGACCAAAATGTGACTTTTGATATGGATTTATCCACTGGAGTCATATGGATTACATTTATGCTCTTTTGAGCTTCATAGTTCTGGTCAACATTCACTTGCATTGTATGGACCTACAGAGCTGAGATATTCTTCAATACATTTTCATTTGTATTCAGCAGAAGAAAGTAAGTCATACACATCTGGGATGGCATGAGGGTGAGTAAATGATGAGAGAATTTTCATTTTTGAGTAAACTATTTCTTTAAGAACTCATTTCAATGATCCTTTGTTAAAAAAACAAAACCATTCAATAGTTTTGGCCCTAATTTGCTTTATTATTTGTTTTCTATTATATTTTTATTTGACATTAATATCTCTTGGACATTGAGTTTATGTATGTTAATACAGAAAATATTCAGACTCCTTTTTTTTCTTCACATTTTGTTATGTTGCAGACTTATACTAAAATGCTTTAATTGTTGTTTTTTTTTACATCAATCTACACTCCATACCCCATACTGACAAAGCAAAAACCAGATTTTTGATAACTTTGCAAATGTATTAAAAAGAACACAACATTAAAACCACCTGCCTAATATTGTGGAGGTCCCCCTTGTGCCGCCAAAACAGTTCCTGAGCTGCTATTCTTCTCACCACAATTGTACAGACCGGTTATCTGAGTTACTGTAGACTTTGTCAGTTCAAACCAGTCTGGCCATTCTCTGTTGACCTCTCTCATCAACAAGACATTTCCATATGCAGAACTGCCCGTCACTGGATGTTTTTTGTTCTGGCACAATTCTGCTTAAACTCTAGAGACTGTTGTGTTTGGAGATCAGTAGTTACAGAAATACTCAAATAAGCCCATCTGGCACCAACAATCATGCCATGATCCAAATCACTGAGATGACATTTTTTTTCCCCATTCTGCTGGTTGATGTGAACATGAACTGATGCTCCTGACCCATATCTGCATGATTGTATGCACTGCACTGCTGCCACGCAATTAGCTGATTAGATAATCACATGGATGATTGTTGGTGCCAGAAGGGTTGGTTTGAGTATTTCTGTAACTGCTGATCATCTGGGATTTTCACACACAACAGTCTCTAGAGTTTGCTCAGAATGGTGCTCTAACAGGTTCTTTAATACTCTTTGTAATGAGGAAGCAGAGGCCAGACGAATTTCCACCTTCTCCCGCCTACACACACACACACACACACATACACATACACACACATACAAACACACAGGAAGCACTTTTAATGTGTATATGGTTATATGATCTCTCCTCAGGTGTATGTTCGTAGAGCCTACATCGCTTATGAACTCAACAGCGTCCAGCACCGTCAGCTGAAGGACAACACCTGCATCGTAGAGTTCCAGTTCATGCTGCCCACCTCACACCCCAACAGGTACCTCAGGATGTACCGCAGCCCCGCATTCCTCATCTGTCCCACACACACCCCTCCCCCCGCTGGGAATGTGGAGGAGCTTGTCAAAACACAAATACAAGCAAGCAAGAAAGAGAGAGAGAGAGAGTAAAGAGAAAGGAAAGGTTGAAAAATAAATTAAAAGAGAAAGAAAGAAGGATTATGAAGGAAACAATGAGTGAATAAGGCAAAGTATGTTATATCCATCAGCATCACAAGTAAAGGCTGCTGGCTGTGAGCAACACAAATTCTCCTCCTCTGCGCCACAGGTGTGTATGAAGTAGGATTAGGAAAGCTTTATGTAGTGACACAGAATCTGAATCACAGCGTCAAAGCCCCACTGTTGCAGTTCCTGTTTAAGGTGTCTCACATTTGTGCTGGTCACAAGAAGCACATTGGTTTATTTCAGGTAACACTGCACTGATCAACAAACCAAAGAATGTGACCAGGACATGCTCAGTGATTGTGCTGATTGGCTCCTCTTGCACTTCCCATTCACTTTTCTGCTGCTTTATGCTTGTGAACTGATTCAGTTTACCCTGCTCTGATGCATGGCAGCCTTTTGCTTGAGTATGTAGTTATATTTTACATTTCTGTCACATAATCCCAGCTCCCTGCATCCTGCATTCACTTTTCCTCTTGTTAATGCGCTTTGCCTGTAATGTGTGTTAAATGAATGACTTCTACCATGTACTGTTAAAGTGTGCACATTAAAGATTTTGGTTGCATCTACTGCACTATTTTAAAAGCAGTTATTGCATGTTAGGGAGGGGTCGGTGTAAGTAAAGTGTGTGGTTTGGTTAGATTACAAGCATTTAGAGGGAATCTCATGCAAACATGACTGGATTACATTTTAACCCTTAAACAAGTGAAAAGAATAAGAGATTGCATTTTGAACATAGAAAATGAAGCCTGTTGTAGGAACATTACGTTTTCTCCATTGTGACATTTATTTTCTTGACAATTAATAATTAATTTCCCCTCTCCATATTTGTAGTACCATAATTTGTCCGGACTCATTAAACTCAGTGGTAAATCTCATAAAATTCGCATTACAGTGATTTTTATATATTTATTACTGTTTAATATTACGATTGTTTTTAATTAAACCAGCAAAAAGGTAGTAAAACAAACACTGCCGTGATGTATAAAACCTTTTTTTGTTATATACATTTTTAATCCTTTAAACTCTGAAAGTTTTTATTTTTTAAGATTTCCTATTGCAGTGGCATGCTGTAAATTAAAGGCTTATAACTAAAAAATAAATAAAAATAAACAAAGAGGGTCAAGTGTTTGATATCGTTTTAAATACTTGTCAAATTTTGAAACGATATAGATTATGATAAATTATGAGAAACCACTGAAAAATCACAAAAAACTTTGTTTGATTTGACATTATACAGTGGATTCAGAAAGTATTTAGACCCCTTTTTTTATGTTGCAGTCTTATGCTAAAATGCTTCAAATATTATTATTTTTTGTGAATTTATTTATTTTTTATTTATTTATTTATTTTTTTTATTCAACTATTAAACAATGAAAAACAAAACCCAAACAAACAATCAGCATTTAACCCTCACAAAAGAGATTGGACCACTGAAAGGCAGCAATCTGAATTCTAATGCGATTGGTTTAGCATTCCATGATGCTGTAAAACAGGGGTGCCCAATATGTCAATCGCGATCTACCAGTCGATCGCAAAGGCAATGCTGGTAGATCGCACAAAATGTAAATGTACTTTCGTTAAATTTTAATAAAAATAAATATAATGTCTTTCCTTCTTTTAGTTTCTGTCTGACTTGCACTTGATGAGTAAATATTGACCAGGCGAGGTTTTGTTTATTCAGTTGCCATGACAACTAGGTTTGCGCATACACGCCTTCCAAGGACTTCTGAGAACAGAGCGTGAAATTGCGATGCTACTGCCCGGATGAGGCAAAACTGAATGGAATCAGACAGTAGTTAATCCGGGCAGTAGCATCGCAATTTCTCGCTCTGTTCTCAGAAGTCCTTGGAAGGCGCGTATGCGCAAACCTAGTTGTCATGGCAACTGAATAAACAAAACCTCGCCTGGTCAATATTTACTTGTCATCAGAATAAGGTAAATGCCCTGGCTATTGTAATCTATTGTGCTGTAGGTGTTTTGGTTTAGTGTTAAAACTGAATGATATCAACATTATTATATCTTTTTTTATTAATTAGAAGATGAATTCCATGTAGGGATACATGCAGTAGTCCCAACAAGCATTTTCTTATTTGAAATGAAACTGTGTTTTTTAGTTGGGAGATCTTATTGAGTTGGTCATTTAAAAGTAGATCATCACACAAAAAAGTGTGTGTGTACCCCTGCTGTAAAACATACTACATAATTTCAGATAAAGTCATCTGATCCAGGAAAGCTAACGTGTTTTTAACCAGATAACACATTATGTGCTGTGTGCACATTGTGCTTGGTGTGGATTATCTAATTATCTATTTATCCAATTACGTTGTGTGTGTGGCTTGTTTTAACGGGAATACCCTCCTGTTCCCTTATTTTTTTTTTCTGTAGTTATAAGCGAAAACGTGGCATATAAGCAACACCTGTTTACATGTAACATGTATGTCAAAGACATACTTCACTATTACTCACTATATTTTTGTCTGTGAGTAAAACAAATAGACTAGATGTTTTCTACTCTTTGTGAGCTTACCAATGACACATGGCTATTTGATCAGTTTGATTGTACATATTATTGTAAGCAATAAAACTGAGTAAAATTTTGAATACTGTACATTATCAAAAACAGAACACTTCTGATTTATCTGCAAATTTTAAAGTGTTTGTTCAGTTTTGGTCATAATGCCTTCATGCATTGGAAAGTTGAGATTCTAAGCTTTAAAACGATACCTATTTTGTGTTGGTAAATACACTAGTTATTAATATTTTGATGATAATTTCTTTCTCAGTGGGCCAAGCTCAAAGGTTATAGAATATATTATTGATATGATTGTTTCCTAACGAGACACGATGCAATGATTCCATTGACAAGCAATGTATCTTTCCACACTGAAAGTGAAACTGCTGCATGAGGTGGCATAATCATAGCCAATCAGAACATAATTAAAATATTGAATGTACTGTTATGAGAAGCAGGATTTTGGACCAATGAGAGAGCTGGGCGGGGCTAGCCAGTGTAATACTGCAGAAATAGAAAGCAAACGATTGCAGGTCATCACTTATCCGGCTGGTTAGGACAAAAACTCTGATTAATACGGGAGATATCATTTTTATTGCGGGTCTTTATCGTGCCACATATGGTTATGACACTGTGAAGGAAATAAGAATTAGATTTTTCCGAATTATAGGATTTGTGCTTAATTGTCATGAAAATAATGTCTCAAATAATAATGGTTCTCATTAAACAAATATGATTTCTTATTATTTAATATATTGATTTTATTTATTTATTTTGAGGGAAATATGACCTGGATATGTACTTGAAATGTTTTGTGAAATGTATAAATAAATTAACTGTATTAAGTTGATAATGCATTGAGACTCTTAGCAAATTCAAAAAGTCATAACTGTGGATATGCAGGAATCCAAATTAATATATGCTGAAATCGAGTTGAATCCATAATTAATGTGAAAAAGCCACACACTTTTCTAAAGCTCTCAGATTGACCCCTCCCATTGATGCCTGACACTAACATTCAGTAATCAATGTTGTTTAATTGCAGAGGGAACATCCCCACTCTAAACAGGTATAGTACACATTCTTTTTTCCATAAACTAAAGCATAGATGTAGAAAATAAAATGAACAAGTAGCATGGTCAAGACTAGTGGAAATCTAAGCTAAGAAATGTTTGTACATCGAACTGTAAAGACATCTAAATCAATCAATTAAAAGTATTTATGTTTGGATGAGCATACTACCATACAACCTGTACTATTTCTGCAGAATAGAATAGTTTGTAAACTGTACACAATGAAGTCAACAAAGCAAACTATGTGCAGTACTGTATCTCACAATGCAACACACTTTACAGTACAGTGTGCTAGCATGCCATTCTGAACATAGTCAATAATAGCATAATCACATGGCAAAGTAAAACCTGAAATGAAATCCATCCAAATCCTAGTGAATGATTGTTTCCCATAGTTCTGTGCATCTCACCCTCAATATGTTGAATGAGAGAATCACAATAATTGTGATGCTGTGTGTTGTAAGTTTGTGTTCCTTAAACGAAAGCTTGTTCTGTTGATCTCAGTAAATAAGCTAATTTGCATGGCTCCCCCAACCACTGCCAATCAAAATCTCAACAATAATGTGTGTGATTGTGCCTCTTGGAAATTACTCTCAGCATCATTGTGTGTTTGGAGCGTGTGTGTGTGTGTGTGTGTGTGTGTGTGTGTGTGTGTGTGTACAAATGATGGTACATCCATATTAAGTTAAGTGAAGTAAAATTATGTTATTAGGCCTCATACTGCGTTTAAATTAACTGCATATTAGTGGTGATTAATTCTACAGTGTGTGACGTAATTGGTGCCCTGTGTGTGTGCTTGTGCGCGCGTGTGGGTGTCAAAACATGACTGTGTCATCGATGTTCTCCCAGGAGACTGTCTGCCCCACCACAGGACTACAAAACTCCAGATATCCCAGCTAGCGATAGTGCCTCTACATGTCCAGCTAGTGTGACTGCTGAGAGTGAGGACAGGTAGAACAGGACAGACTGCTAAGAGCACTTACAGGGTTTAATCGGTTGAAATGCATCTTTTTAATCTATTCACATTGGTCTTTCTGATGAAATCTGGGTGTGAATCTTTTGCTAATATGGTGTTGATTACCACAAAGACTAATTTCGGATTTTATGTGAAAACAAAGGAAAAATATGGGGCAAGTGTTCAGCACAATAAATTAACTTTTAC
Source organism: Xyrauchen texanus (assembly GCF_025860055.1). NCBI lineage: Eukaryota > Metazoa > Chordata > Actinopteri > Cypriniformes > Catostomidae > Xyrauchen > Xyrauchen texanus. Next base: position 11,735,533 of record NC_068278.1, on the reverse strand, counting down.
ACCATTTTAAAAGGATAGCCATATTCAGTTCAATGCAAGTTAAAGGGATAGTTCACCCAAAAAGGAAAGTTATCACATAATTTATTCACCCTCATACCATCCCAGATGTGTATGACTGACTTTCTTCTGGTGAGCACAAAGGTTTTTAGAGGAATATCTCAGCTCTTTTGGTCCATACAATGCAAGTGAATGGTGACCAGAACTTAGATGCTCCAAAAAGCACATAAAGGAAGCAAAAAAGGTATCCATATGACTCTAGAGTTTAAATCAATATCTTCAAAAATGACTTGAAATGGAAGTAATTGGGGCCAATCCGTAAACGTTAAAATACTCACTTTTTCAAAAGTATAGAAATATATATATATTATGTTTCAATTTCAAAAAACAATACAAAATGCATTTTTCACAAAACATTTACATAAGCATTATTATGAATAATAGATTAAAATTTCTGAGTTAAAAGTAATTTTGATGTTTTCTTTTTTTATTTAATCAAAAATATTCAAATGGATGCAACCGTCCATAGACGAAAACATTTCTTATTACGTATTACAACTTGATATGTTTTGAATAGATTTTTTAAATATTTATTTTATTAATCAAATCAAACATCCTTGTTTGTGAGTGACCCATATACATTTTTCCTTTTGTTTTCACAAAATTTGGGACAACTCAAAAATATTATCAGTGGTAATCGATGGAACTTGTATTTAATTTTATTTTTAACCTGGAATAATCATTTAATACCAACCTCCACTACATTATTCTAGCAATATCCCGTGTCTAATACAAGTATAGCTCATTTGTTGCGTAATGTTGATCCCCACAAAAATGCATTTTGACTCGTCCCTCCTTTTAAATAAAGACAATATCTGGGTTACAATGAGGCACTTACAGTGGAAGTGAATGGGGATTATCCGTATACTCACTGTTTCAAAAGTATAGACACAAGACATAAACAATATGCATGTTAACATGATTTTAGTGTGATAAAATACCTTTCTAACCTTTTCTGTGTCAAATTATTGCCTATTTTACAACCATTGCCATGAGGACGAAATGTCGCAAACACTAAAACCCCAAAACGACTGAAAAAAATGACAATTGACATAACTTTCAGCTCAAATAATACATACATTTTAACAGAAGAATTAACGTAAGTTATGCATTGCACATTAATGTGTTTTTTTTATAAAATTTTAAGCTTCACATTTCTGCCTTTAAACCTGCCAAAAATAGACCTATTTTATTTACATTATACGTAAGTGCCTCGCTGTAACCTCAATGTTTGCCTTTTCTTTAAAAAAAATTAAAAGTTGTGACAAGTCTAAATAATTTATTTTTTGTAATCAACTTTTTGCCACTCATGCTGTCAGTTGAGCTCAACATGTATTAAACCTGGAATATTCCTTTAAATAATTCATAATCTATGAACTCTCCCATTTAGTGAATTTACAACCATTCTTTTCCTTTTACATTTGGTTTAATTGCATCCTGACAACTGGCCACTTAGGAGGCAATGCTCTTTCTGTTCACTCCTGTAACTGATGTGTGAAGCAGATGGTTTAATTTTACTTTTGGGGTCTTCAATAAGAGCCCGATCAACCGCATTCTGAGAGGTTAGATGTGCATTGCTGTTACATGTCTCTTTGCGTGTTGTGTGTTGTGCTCTCAGGATGTCCTTCTCCTCTAATCTGAACCATTATGGTATGGTCCATGTGGCCAGCGTCAGTGACGTGCTGTTGGACACCTCCTTCACCCCGCCCTGTCAGCGCATGGGCGCCATGGTTTCCTTCCGCTCTTTCCAGGAGTTCACCAGGTCAGTGTGTTTCTACTTTACTTGAGAACTTATTGATAGTCTGTAACCTTACCTGCTTGACCGAGGTAGAACTGGCGAGAATAATTTGATTAATGGGATATTGGACGTTCTCAAATCATTATGAGTGAAATTTGAGGAAATATTTAGTAAAATAAAGTGTCAATTTATTTATATATATTGACACTTTATTGTCTGTGGTTTAACGGTGTACGATTCATCACTACACATTACTTAAATGTTTGTTTTCATAAGCTTTTATCAAATTATAATATGTCTCTACCTCTGATTCAACTTTTTTTTTTATGATGATACTTCCAAAGCTGTGTGGGTGGGGAAAATAATATCATCCAATAAGCTTTTAGCGTAAAATGTCTCGCTCCAATCAAAGTCCTGATTAAATGAAGTCCCACTGAATATTTTTTACCTTGGAAATGCATCACATTGCAATTTAAATTGATTGCTATCACTGTTTCACGATTTTAAAGTAGTTGCCTTTTTTCTCAAAATGGAGCAAAATCTAAATGTGTTAAATGTCGTGTGTGTGTGTGTGTGTGTGTGTGTGTGTGTGTGTGTGTGTGTGTGTGTGTGTGCTCGCAGGAACATAAAGGATGTGTTGAGCTGTTTCTCAGACTCTCCCCCCTCTACTCCAACCTTTCCTGAGGGGGGCAACCCTGTGCTGTACGGTGAAGAGGACAAGGTGATACTTTCCTCTAAACCAAACGCTGTTCCTGATTTAATTTGATTCGATTCTGAATCATGATGTTTCGGCTGTAATCAGTTTTTGATCAAAGAATATTTCAGACAAATTAGCTTAGATATGAAGGAAATGATCTGTTATATAAAGCTAATATTCATGTTTAACAGTAGTTTAGCATTAGGGTTAATGAAAATAAGGTGTAGATTTTTAAGGATCAATATGGATCATTCACATAAATGTTGTTGCACTGAATTAGTACTTAATTGAAATGTGGCATGGTAGCACTACTTTTATTGTGTTTTCTTCCTTTTGCTTGTTTTAAAGGGATAATTCACCCAAAAATGAAAATTCTCTCATCATTTACTCACCCTCATGCTATCCCACATGTGTATGACCTGCTTTCTTCTGCAGAACACAAATGAAGAGTTTTAGAAATGAAGGATATTTCAGCTCCGTATTATTCAGTCAATACAATGCAAGTGAATGTGAACATAACTATGAAGGTCCAAAAAGCACATAAAGGCAGCATATAAATAATTCACACGACTCCAGTGGTTTAATCCATGTTTTCAGAAGGTGTGGGTGAGAAAGAGATCAATATTTAAGTCCTTTTTTTACTATAAATGTTTGGGTGAACTATCACTTTAATCTTGTTTGTAAGTCACATTAGATGTAAGCAACTACCCAATCAATAATTGTAAATGCAAGATCTCAATTAATCTTTTTTGACCTGTCCCTACTAGATTTACAATGCGTTTGTTTTACTGCAGAGCATGCAAGATGAGCCAATTCACATCCTGAACGTGGCCATAAAGACTGACAGTGACATTGATGACGACGGGCTGGCTGCCATGTTTTGCGAGTTTACCCACTCCAAGGTGAAACTCAGTTCATGCTGATGGTCTTTTATTGTTAAAGTAGTTTTCTCTTAGTGTAAATAACATGATTTCTTCCACAGAAATCTCTGCTATTTGAGCACGGCATCCGAAGACTTACTTTCCTGGTCGCTCAGAAGGTAATGCCTTAAAAATGACATTAAAGCATGTTTGTGCTCTCTCGCTCCACTCTCTCTTTAAATAAGTATTGACTAAATATTCTGCAGCTCAATCTTGTTTGAATAACCATAATATGTCGTGAATGATTTAAAATTTGGCCTGCCCACTGCATGTTTGTCTATCTGTTTCCTTTGCTCTCGATGCCGTTATTAACAGGATTTCAGGAAGCAGGTCAACTGTGAAGTGGACCAGAGGTTCCATGTAAGTAGTTGTGGAGGGTTTGAGACATTGACTCTGTTCCAAAACCTAGTAAGCTGTCTAGCTAGGCAGCTACCTTTTAAGACAGCATCCTAACCAAAATGGAACCTCACAAGTGACTGAATTGAAATGCTCTTAATGGGCAGCAACTAACTAGAAGAGTCTTACATTAGCATGTTGCTAAGCTAATGATTCGGTACTTAATATTATACCATGGTATGTTCTAATACTCTATTCTGACTGGCTCGAATGCGTGCAGTTCAAACCGTTGAATGCACAGGTTGTTCTAGTCAGTTTTAATCCCTGTTCGATATCAACACGTGGTTTGTAACCATAGAAACATACCATTAGAGTGCAAGCAGAGTGAGCTATTCGCCTTATTCATTGGCCTGTTCGATTCCTGGTTTTGGAATCGATTCCAAGAGTTGATTTTCAGACTCATTTTTTCAATTCTGAACAAAACGGAAGGTAAAGGTACTCACTACAAAGCGTTCTTTGCACTATTTCTAATAGCATGAACAACATTTACTATTAATAGCTCCATTCTAAGATTAAATCAGGTTGAGTAGAGAAGCGTTGATCATTTAAACTTTAACATACCGATTTATTGACGTGAACTAGGAAAAGTATTTTTCACCAAGAGTTGATTGTGTGCGTCTGCAGCACCCCTTTACTACGTGAAAATGCTTTCAACATGTTAATTGTGTACAAATGTGTAGTTGACATGAAATTTCAAACAGTGACAGCTTATATTTCACATGCAAGTTCATAACTTAAAGTATGTTTAAAAGATTTTTATTTGATTAATTAATTTTTAAATTCAGATGTATTAATTTATTTAATAAATGTAATCTTATTGCACCAATTTGTCTCTGTGTCTGATTTAGATCCGGCATAATTCTTTATCTAACATCATTAAATAACTAACTAAAGTGAAGTTAATTTATTCACTGTTATATGTGCTTTAAACAATCTTTTTCTTTTTTTCTCTTTTACAGTCTTGATATTTGGGTTGCTTAGCATGCGCCCCCACGCTCACACATCTCAGTTTTGCAGTGTAGCTTTACCGTGCAAGGAAAATTTGCAATTTCATTCTTAATTCAATCAATCGTGCTGCCTTGATGGATACCATACCGATGTTTCAGAGGTCAAAATCAGAGGTGTTTTGGACGGTTACAGTAATTGCTACTTTTATGGTCATTGCCACATTTGTAACAGTTTTTATTTTACATTTAATGTGAAAATGACAATGAATACAAATTAAGTAATACAACATGTACTCAGGAGTTCTGTGGATGTTCTCTCTACATTCTGTGGCTATTATTATTGCTGGATTGTGCATTTAAATTCACAGTTTTAACCAAGTGTGTGGTCACACTACTTTTTCGCTCTCTGTTTGATTTAGAAGGGGCGGAGCTCAAACGACTCCTAGATTAGATTAAGCGTTTATTTTTTTATTCTTCCAGTCAAAATTTGCGCTGCATTATTTAATGACAGCTGTAACTAATCAATGTTAACTAGTGACCATGGTAGAAGCGGGAAGTTCTTCGGGTGGTTTGTCGCCTCCATGTCATGCATTTTAAAATCGTTTAAAGCACACCTAGCTGTGGATTATCCCTTACATTGTCAACATTATTTGATTTCGAAAGTATTATAAAAACAAATATATGATATTTTACAGCATTTATTAATCCTGGCTAATGTTATTTATATATATATATATATGTGTGCGTGCGCGTGTGTGTGCATCGATTAGCCATAACATTAAAATCACTTGCCTAATATTGTGTGTAGGTCCCACTCATGCTGCCAAAACAGCGCCAACCCACATCTCTGAATAGCATTCTGATATCAGACTATATTCTTCTCACCACAATTGTACAGAGAGGTTATCTGAGTTACTGTAGACTTTGTCAGTTCAAACCAGTCTGGCCATTCTCTGTTGACCTCTCTCATCAACAAGACATTTCCATTTACTATATGCTTTTTTTGTTTTTGGCACCATTCTGAGCAAACTCTAGAGACTGTTGTGTGTGTGAAAATCCAGGAGATCAGCAGTTACAGAAATACTCAAACCAGCCGTCTGGCACCAACAATCATCCATGTGATTATCTACTCAGCCAATTGTGTGGCAGCAGTGCATACAATCAGATATGGGTCAGGAGCTTCAGTTAATGTTCACATCAACCATCAGAATGGGGAATTGTTTTTATCTCAGTGATTTGGATTGTGGCATGATTAGGCAGATGGTTTTAATGTTGTGGCTGATCGGTGCATATATATATATATACACATGCATATAAACCAAGATTTATTAGTGCTGAAAAAATATTGCACATTTTTTGATCACCTTGACTTATGTAGTTAACTAATGTTAATAAATACAACCTCGTTGTAAAGTGTTACTTGTATATTTTATACATCGACGTTTCGGCTGTTCGCCATATTGGATGTAAAAATGTTGTTAAGCTAATGACACAAAATACATTAATATAAAATACATAGCATGAAAGAAAAGTAGATTTATATTCAACATTTAGATTCTGTCCATTATATCTTGAATGCATTTTTTAAACCAAGCTTGTCACAATGCATTCTGAGATTGCCTTATTTGTGAAGGATACAGTTAATTATGCCATTGGCAAAAACAAGGTTTCATTTTGTTGCCTACTTTTTGAAACATGTCAGGCGCACAAGTACCAAAAATCTACTCTAGGTTGGCAGTTCACCAGGGTTTGGAACAGACCCTGGTCTCTAGATTGATTGCTTACACTTTGAAGTCTTGTAAATGATTTAGCATGTCTAAATTGAGTGTACTGAAGAATACTAATAATATTGGAATGGTGCTGAGTCCAATAAAAAACATAGTTAGATGTTGCGATATTTCAATTAAATATTCTTTTTTGTTACACAGAGAGAGTTCCCCAAATTCTTCACCTTCCGGGCTCGAGACAAGGTAAGTTATGTTTTACATAAGACTGGCAATGACAGGTGCAAAAGACCGTAAAATGTTTAAATGCAAATCTTCATTGAATGAATCAACTGCTTTGTTTCTGGGGAAAGAACAAAAGGGAAATGAGGAGGAGAAAAAGCAAAAGCTGTTCTATTCCTGCGTTTCTTGTCTTTGCTGTAAAAGTCACTCCATCATGATCAACTGTGTTTCTGTGTCTGTCTTCAGCCCTGATAGTTTGCTAAAATGGTTCCAGCAAAGCTCATTACATTAATGAACTTTTTAATTATTTCTCTCATTTGAGAGGGATGACATCCATTAGCAGCTCTGATTACCTGCATTTACTAAATCCAGCCTGCTATTATTGCTCACGGCCACTTTCAGCTCCCGTAGACTAACTATTTAAAATGACCAATTTCATCCCATTAATGATGTCTGTTTGATTCATTCTTTTTATGAAAATATAACCACAGCTTTGCTTGAGTTTTTATGTGGTTCCAGTAAACTCTGATTTATACACAAATAATGAACGTAGCTTATAGCCTAAATCTGTACAATAATAATAATTAATGATGTCTCCATTGGATTCAAGATTTTTGGGGGGCTCTTTCCTTAATGGATTTGATTAATTTGTGTTTAAAAAAGAAGACAAGACCAAAAAACATGAATGCATGGTCTCTAAGTTTTAAAGGGCACCTATTATGCCCATTTTCACAAGATGTAATTTAAATCTTTGGTATATGTCAAGTTTCAGCTCAAAATACCCTACAGATAATTTATTATACCATGTTGAAAATGCCAATATTTGGGTGGGAATAAAAACGAGTGTTTTTGTGTGTGTGTCTTTAAATGCAAACGAGCTGGTGCGCCCCGCCCTTGTATCCAGAATAGGGTGGAGTTTTGACATCTCCACTTTGGATAGATATCTAGACATCATAAGCAATATGACTGACAGCCAATATCGTGGTGTTCAGCCCTATATGTTTGAACCAGAGTCAGACACTGATGAGGGAGAGACTCCGTCAGAAATAACAACTTTGAGAATGAGTTTTTTTCAACAGTTTTGCAACGATGGATGAGCAACACACACACACAAATACTGTTACAACATTTGCTATGTGCTATAACGAAACAACACACACAAACAAACATGTCTGTCGGCAGTGTCCGTCAACAGTCTTGGGCAGGGCCTGTACAAAGTGCCGTCACTTTGTACAGAATCTGCGAACGCCTTGTTCTGAGACAGTGCTTATTAATGGCGATTTAAAAACAAAAGGACTGGGTGGATTTTTATCATTATAGGGTGGTTGTGTACACATTGCAAACACACATTTTGCAGTGCAGCGGTTAAAGATGTCCATCTAGCGCATGTTCACACAGACGTGCGCAAAATCATGTTTGGTGTGAAACTTTACATGAATGTCTGAGATCTTTATATCAACCTAAGCTACCAGTTTTCAGGTTCTGTTTTTTTTTTAACGCCTTAAATTTATAGTGCATTGCCAAACTATGATTTACTTAAAATTCACCCTTAACTGAGTTCCGATATTAAATAGACTCTCCCTTACATGCATGTTTTTTCAATACTTTTTCCAGTTTGAGGAGGATCGGATATACAGGCACTTGGAGCCTGCATTAGCTTTCCAACTAGAGCTCAACCGTATGCGTAACTTTGCACTGACAGCAATCCCCTGTGCCAACCACAAGATGCACCTGTACCTCGGAGCTGCCCGCGTTGAGGTGGGCGCTGAGGTCACAGACTACCGCTTCTTTGTCCGTGCCATCATACGGCACTCGGACTTAGTCACCAAGGTAGAAGCTTCTCCAGAGTTGTCTTTGATCTTGTCTAATACTGTATATCTGATTAGAAGGATGAAACCATGTGTTCTCTGCTATGTAGGAGGCATCGTTTGAGTACCTGCATAATGAGGCAGAGCGCTTGCTGCTGGAGGCCATGGATGAGCTGGAGGTGGCCTTTAACAACACCACAGTGCGCACAGACTGTAATCACATCTTCCTCAACTTCGTCCCAACCGTCATCATGGACCCTTCTAAGGTCAGACATGCACAATGTCTTTCACTCTTGTCACCTTAGTGTCTGCAGCTGCTTTCATCAGAGAACAGAGTTATGGAAGGGTCATCTTTGATATTTAATTACGTCACTATCACTATGGTTACAGGTGTTATTAGAATGCAAGTATTCACTCCGGTCTGCTGTTGTGTGAATAGGACAATTTGAGAGTCACACCTCTTGGTCAATACATTTGTAAATCCCAAACACTGACTGCATGATATTATGACTCGGATCCCTCCTTCAATGTAATTCTTTGGTATTTTTCACCTGTTTTATTGTCTGCTAGGCCAAAATAATAAGTTTGATCACTTAGAAAAGTAATAACACTCCTCTCCTCTTCAAGCCACATGATTTGAGGTATCATTCATGTCCAGAACACAAACCGTGCAGGACCAGTTACACGTCGTAGTTTAATACTTAATGTTACTTAGCCTAGTAGGGATGTGAATAAAAGCAGATAGTAACACCCAAAGCTCACATAATTTGGTTACTACTTTGGTTTTGATCTTTTGTTTTCTCATTTAGATCGAGGAATCTGTTCGATCGATGGTCATGCGTTACGGCAGTCGTCTGTGGAAGCTTCGTGTGCTTCAAGCCGAGCTGAAGATCAACATCCGTCTGACACCCACCGGCAAACAGATCCCCATCCGCCTCTTCCTGACCAATGAAAGTGGCTACTACCTGGACATCAGCCTGTACAAGGAGGTCACAGACTCCCGTACAGGACAGGTGGGGCAAAAAGATCGACAGGTGGGGCTCACGTGTCTCTCATACACACACACACGCGCGCACACACACAATCATACACATGGCTGTTTTATCCCCTTATCACTCATTATCTGAAAGTCATTGTTAAATTTATATTTCATGCTACCTCCTGACACCTGAGCATTACTACTATGTGCATTTTACATTTCCCTTTTTGATTTGTAACTAGTAGCACCTAATAAACATGCAAACAAGTAAAACATTTCTAGAGCAGATAGCGTTCATAAAAAGTTATGGTAACATATGTGGACTGCGGGACTAAGTTTTGAAATTTTAAACAATACCAAGCAAAAGATATGCTTTTTTATTATTATTATCAATTTTTTTTATATGTTTCCATGGGTGTTGGTTATTCATTTTACAGACATTACATCAGAAATTAACATAATTAATTCCAATTCAAAGTATTGGCCAGCTTCATCCAATCCCTGCCAACCACAAAATTATAAATTCTGAATCTCTGTATCATTGTCCCACGTTTGCCAAACGTGTCGTGTGGTCCAAACATCATCTGCAGCCTGAAACTGAACTTTTGGTTGGATTTAAGGAGTGAATTCACTTAGCTGCATAGGAAAGCTATAGGATGCTCCCTAATTAGCTTAACTCCAGTGTGCTCTCTGTATGCACTGGTCCCAGAACTGTTTGAAATGCACCATATTTTCATCCTAACTCCATATAAAGCCTCTGCATTTTCACATTGAGAAAAAAAGTTGCTTTCACAGTAAATATAAGATTTCTAATGAAAACCTTGTGCTATTGCCCACAATAGTGTACATTGTGTTTAGCATCGTGACATTTCACAATAAATCGCTCAAATTAAAAAAATGGATTATCGGATGAAACTAGAGACTCTAATCTTTTGTCTCAAACAGGTTCCAATGTAAAACATTTATTAGGTTTCTTGTCAGATGTAGTTTTGTTGGCTTTTCTCCCAAAGACAAACTCTGCTGTGATCGGCGCCATGTTGTTTAGTCACATGACTTTGTAAGTTTTACCCTTTACTGACAGCCCACAATTTTCTGAACTGAGATCAGTCAGTTTAAATAAATACAAATTCTGCGTTGCAAATAGTGAAGCCAAAATACAACGTCCACGCATGTGTACCCGGGGTCAAATGATGATAAGTTCTGTAAACATACATTATTATGCCTTTATTTTGTCTGAATGTACATAATCGTGTTTATAAAAAAAATGGACCTGAATATTGATGTTCAAAGAAGTATTTTTTGTGAAAAGAGATTCAGCACAGCTATGTAGGAAATCAGTTGTCAGGGACAACAGTCAAGTAAATAGGTTAGTGGTTATTATACAAAAATATTTGAACTTGCTGCGATTGCCCAATCAGAAAAGAGTATTCCAGAGACACTTGTAATAAAAAGGAATAAGCAATTTGATATAAAAAAAAATCTATTTGCTGTAATAAAAATAGAAATACATTTAAAATAAAATTTATCAGCAATTTGTCATGGCTCTTGTCGTTTTAAACTAGTTTTATTTGTTAGTGATGTAATGTACCAACAGTCATCATAACTTTAACTGTTGGTGTTATTTGTATTCTATCATCAGCTTACTGTTATTGTTTTGTCTAGGTTGGGGAAAATGTATTCATGCTTTTTTGTCTATATCTCTGCCTGACTGACTCTGTCTTGCTTTCTCTGTTTCTCTTTCTCTTCAGATCATGTTCCAGGCATATGGAGATAAGCAGGGTCCTCTTCACGGTATGCTCATCAACACACCCTACGTCACTAAAGACCTGCTGCAGTCTAAACGTTTCCAGGCCCAGAGCCTCGGCACTACCTACGTCTATGACTTCCCAGAGATGTTCCGTCAGGTATGATTTTCTGTTTATGCACCTCACGAATATGTTTCACCCGCTCTGCTATGCCCACTATAGAGACAACTTGTCATGATCTAATCAGTTCACAGTGGATGAAAAGTCCTGTCCTACTTTTTGTTTCCTTTATATCATTGTGGTGTCTTTTTCTAGGCTCTAAGGAAACTATGGCAGTCCGTGGACACGCATGCCAAACTGCCAAAGTGCCCTCTTCCATCTGAACTGCTCACCTTCACAGAGCTAGTTCTTGATTCTCAGGGTCAGCTGGTGCAGATGAACCGCCTACCTGGAGGAAATGAGGTTAGATCACATCACGTTTAAAAGATTGCCTGATGTTGACTTGGTTTTCCCCAGCTCATTTACCCCTTATCCTAAACAAAACAATGAACAATTAAATAGTTATTTGTGTAATTCTTTGCTTATTTTTTAGCAAACCAGCAGTTGCAATACAATTCACCCACACTAGGGGTCTCTCATTTGCTTCTTAATTGTTGTTTTGTCAGGATCTACAAGCATTTAGGCTGGGAGCTGTGTTTATTTTACATGTTGTGCTATCAGACCTTGCTGGCTGTGGTCTCGTGGTCAGTGTTGGTGCTCCAACAAATTGAGCTGTCATATTCATGAGACCCAGGATCGAGTCCACCTGGGTCATGTTCCCATCCTCGTTCCTTTTCTCACCACTTGATTTCCTGTGTCTCTCTCTCTCTATATAATATAATATATATATACAGCATTATATTGGCCATCTGCCACCCTTGTCTCTAGAAATCGTCTTTGGCCATTTAAAAAAGCAGTCAGCCACTATTTAGTGCTCAATGTCTTCACTTGTGCTTTATTCTCTAGATTGGCATGGTGGCATGGAGGATGACTCTTCGAACCCCTGAGTACCCGACTGGTCGTGAGATTATCGTCATCAGCAATGACATCACACATAAAATTGGCTCGTTCGGCCCAGAGGAAGATGTTCTTTTCCTGCAGTCATCAGAGATGGCAAGGGAAAGTGGCATCCCACGAATCTACATCGCTGCCAACAGCGGAGCGCGGATTGGCCTGGCAGAGGAGATCAGACACATGTTCCATGTAGCCTGGCAGGACCCGGCAGATCCGTACAAGGTTTGAAGAAGCTCCTGGGGGTGGAACCATTGATCATTAATGTAGAGTTTACCTTCTGGATGTGTCATAATCGTAATGTTTGGCTGTTGGTTTTGTAGGGCTTTAAGTACCTGTACCTCACACCTCAGGACTATAAGAAGGTGTCAGCGCTGAACTCTGTGTACTGTGAGCATGTGGAGGATGAGGGAGAGTCCAGGTGAGTTACACCTGTAACATTTTAAAAGGGTAAAAATATGATTTTTACCACTAAATTTAAAGAGAATGTTTAAAGAGATCATGTGATAAATTTTCTGTCCACTTAGAATGTTTGTAAAGGTTTCTTACACCAAATGTAGTCATAATTTACATTGCATGGCCATTTTCCACACCCCCTCTGACCATTAGGAATAAATGTTATTTTTCTTTATTTTTTTTGTACAGCTGTGCTGTTAAGGGCATACTGAAACAATCAGGCATCTTCTTAAAAATGTACATTAGTTCTTTCCTAACTTTGGAATTATTATGATGAGCACTCCTATCAGTAGTTATATTCTAACTAGAATGATATCATCATCTTCTGGTATTTAGAAATAATAAAGTTGCTGAACAACTGAATAGGAAGCTACAATATAAATTTGATGTCAGACAGTTGCGGAATTTAAGCTGAAGTGTTTTTGGACTGGGGAGGAAATATTTAGTTTTGAAAGTTACGGTATGTTTTTAATAGCATGTCAAACTCTTTTATTTGTATTTTTCATGATTGTTCATGATATGACCTCTTTAAAGACACAATTACGTTTTTGACTTTTGAAAATAAACTTTTTTTTTGTGGTTGATATTAATGTATATTATTTTTCAATTGAAAAATCTCTGTTTATGCAGGTATAAGATCACTGATATCATTGGTAAAGAGGAGGGATTGGGTGTGGAGAACTTGAGAGGTTCTGGCATGATAGCGGGAGAATCATCACTGGCATATGAGGAGATCATCACCATGAACCTGGTACACTAACAGAACACACTTGTTGAAAACTGTGACAAATATTTGGCAAAGCATTTGGCAAAGTTCCACTCTGGCAAAGCATTTGGCAAAGTTCCGCTCTGGCAAAGCATTTGGCAAAGTTCCGCTCTGGCAAAGCATTTGGCAAAGTTCCGCTCTGGCAAAGCATTTGGCAAAGTTCCGCTCTGGCAAAGCATTTGGCAAAGTTCCTCTCTGGCAAAGCATTTGGCAAAGTTCCGCTCTGGCAAAGCATTTGGCAAAGTTCCACTCTGGCAAAGCATTTGGCAAAGTTCCACTCTGGCAAAGTTCCACTCTGGCAAAGCATTTGGCAAAGTTCCACTCTGATAAAGATTTCTCAAAACATTGGCAAATATTTGACAAATATCCACTCTGGCAAAGATTTGGCATAACATTTAGCAAAGTTCTACTCTGGCAAAGATTTGACAACATTTGGCAAAATTTCACTCCTATAACATTTTGCAAAACAATTTGCGAAGTTCCACTCTGGCAAACATTTGGCAAAGTTCCACTCTGATAAAGATTTCACAAAAGATTTGGCAAATATCCACTCTGGCAATGATATGGCATAACATTTAGCAAAGATTTGGCAAAACATTTGGAAAAGCTCCACTTTGATAAAGATTTCTCAAAACATTTGGCAAAGATTTGGCAAAGTTCCACTCTGGGAAAGATTTAGTGAAGTTCAACTAATAAAGATTTGGCAAAACATTTGGCAAAACATTTGGCAAAGTTCCACTTTGGCATGCTCACAAGAGCTCAAAAGCAATCAGCTTAAAGTAGCAGTTCAATAACCTAATAATTGTTTTTGTTGGTCCTCAGGTAACATGTAGGGCCATTGGAATTGGTGCATACCTGGTGCGACTGGGTCAGAGAACCATACAGGTGGAGAACTCTCACATCATCCTGACTGGAGCTGGAGCTCTCAATAAGGTCAGCAACTGCACAGCACCAAACCACTCTTTCACTGTATATGAGTTATTTCCAACATAACAACTCTGTCTCGTCAAAACTATTTTCTTATTTGCCCAGTCTATTTCAAAGGTGGTCTTCGTTGTTTATGAAAAATGCCGCTATGAAAAAATGGCGTGTGCACATAAATTGCATATTCACTCTACTGATAAGGGCACTTTAATTGGCCTGTCTTTTGCGTAAGTAATTTGATTGAGCTGAGGCAGAAATTGTGACAGGTTAGCGTGAACTTAGATATCATTGTGTTCGCTCAACTGTGACCCAAATAAATTAACCTTTAATTCATGCAATTACCAAGACTGCATTACAATACTGAATGACTTTAATGAATCAGCCAGTTTCTTATTTTACTGGTGATAGGGCTTGGATGTGGTTGGTTGTGCATTCAGGCATATGTTAATGTTTTTATGCTGAGGCTTTATTCATTTTAGCTGTCTGTATTTGGTTCCAAAATGTTTCAGGTTTCAAAACCTCTCTGGTCTCCTAGAGTTTGGTTTTGTGTCTCTGTAAAAAGTCTGTGTTTAGGCAGGTGACTTGTCTTTGATAGCATAAGATATACACCTCATGTGGCCATGTATAAAGTTTTGGGAGCAGTTATGGTGGAGTGACATGGGTATCAATATTTGCGAGTGAGTCAACTGCATTAACGTCTAGTTTTGTAGAAAATATGGCTAGCACTAACTGATTTTCTGCAAGTGAAATGTGTCCCACAATGTGGTTGTAATTTCCTTAAATAACCATTTATTCTCATTTATTAAAAATTGTTAGGTAAATTGTTGCCTTCAGTTTAATATGACTGCTTGCTTAAGAATTGTTTTACAAGCAATTTACATAGAAATCTGTTCTGCTCGTGTTTCATGTATAAGGCCCTGTGTGTGTACAGAACAGGAATATGCACTCATTAAGTGGAGTGACAACAATATTTAGTTGCAGTATGTGCATGACCTGTGGGTAATAGAATCAGATTTTGTGCTTTGTAAATATTGATTATTAAAAATAAACTCTTACAGTTGGCAAACTCCCATGCTGAAGAATCTTGTAATGTTTGATGCATAGAGGACCAAAATGCAAAGAAACATTTAGTCTATATGGGTGTTTCTCTACGTGTATAATTCACCCCTCAGTGATTTCCATCCCCCACGTCTCTCACTCTCTCTCTCTCTCTCTCTCTCTCTCTCTGTCATGATGATGCAGCTCTTGCAGGAATAATAGAAAGAGAAGCGTGAAGTTGTTATTTGCATAGAAATTGGCTGATGCCTCTGGCTGAGACCGGGAAGGGAGACCCATATCATTCCTCTGAGAACAGATTTAGCACTTCTCTGACAGATCTCTCTTTCTCTCTTGCTCTCCTTCTTTCTCCAATACATGAACAAATGACTTGTGACCTGATTCTTTTAAAAATATCTGATCGGTCTCAAACTGCTATTCAGCCTTTGGCGGATTGACAAAGTATCGAACTATAGCGTTTGCTAATATTTTTATGCGAAACCTCGATTCCTAAAAAAACGTGTCAACATACATTGGAAATAATCGATAAAATCAAAACAATTGCTTAGCCCTAGCTGTAATACTTATTTCAGGGACAGGTGTGGTTACTGTAATCTAATTACTTTTTAGTCCAAAAAGTAATGCAACATATTACATTTAAAATTCTTGTAATCATATTAGTTACTGACTTTCAAATAAAGTTAATTTGAAGAATATTACTTGCACTAAAGTAAATTGTTTTATAGATTTAAAGCATGAATTCATATGTACTGTACATCTGTTAGCGTTTCTGTGACAGCTGAAGGCTGTGCTACACTAAATGAGGAAATATAGACATTTTGAATTTGAGAGGAAAACCAAAAGCTTTTCTAGGAAAAAGGATTAAAAAAGTAACTTAAAAGTAAAATAATTAGTAATGTTATTACTTTTAGATGAAGTAATCAGTAATGTAATCTTATTACATTTAGATATATAATTTGTAGTAACTTACCCCTAGTAACTTACTGATCTAAAGTGTCACCAAACAGAATTAGAAAATAATGAATTTTTCCAAACAAGTTTCTCATATACTCATTTGTTTCAGGGTTCCCACTGTCATGGAAAACCTTGAAATATCAAGGAATTGTAAAATAGTAATTATATATTGCAATTATTTTACTCAAAATATTGTATGGATTCTTTTGATTTATTATAGAAATGAATCAACTCTTGTTTCCAGTATTCATTCTTACTTCCTCCAGGTCAATTAACAAAGATACAGGTTATCTGAAGTGGAAACTGTCTTAAGCAGCAATTCTTCAAAGCCGCTTCTATTAGATGCCGTACTGGAAATAAAAGACAAGCAAATTGCATGAGAAAAAATCTAAATGATCCTGCAAACTCAAGCATTTGCAGCAGATTTGCATGCAATCCATTTATCATATAATGATGCACCAGAATGTTTTGAATCGTGATGTGTATTGAATTGTGAGGCATTGGCGACTACAGCCCTAGTTCAAACAAACAGGAAACCCTACCTCGATTCACGCCATTGTTTGAGCCAGACATGTCAGACTGCTCAAACAATCAGTGCCACAAAGCGGCACATTGTTTACAGTCTCAGGGAGGTCAATGAATGGCTTACTTATAAAGTATTAAGAAAGAATTTAATAATTGAAAAAATCACACGCTTCACCTTCTATATAAGCATCATGCAGCCCTATGGAAGTATGCAATCCTTTTGACAGTGCGTGAATAGAGAAAAAGAGAAATCGGTGCATTGATGTCATCCTAAAGGCATAATTAACCCTTGACTGTATTAACTAACCCACTGGCCACTCAGTGACACAGTCATCCTTCCCAGGCCATTGACAGAATTGAGCGAAGAGCAGGTTCTCCCCGGTAGCACCACAACATAGAACTGACTGCCTGTGTGATGGCATTGACCCACAGCCCCAGGACCTCCACTAACACTGGCACTGCCATAACACTGAGACAGGAAAAGGGATGCAAAACAACCAACTAGAGCCCTTTATGTGGGTAAATATAAAAAGAGTGAAAACTGGTAGCAAATTCAAATGAGGCATGTCTTTGGAAACAGTAACTTCTATACACCCTTTCACAAACAAACGCTAGGCAGATGCACTTCTGGGTTCTTTTTGTACCCTAGAAAAAACGGCTTTCAATGGGTGCTTCAATCAAATTCAGCCCCAAAGGTGCTGTTTATGGAGTTGAAATGGCCTGTTTCCAAAATGTTATTTGAAATTTGGGCTTCTCTACATTTTTATCAGGATCGTTGGATGACAAATTCAGGATTTGACATAAATTAGGATGTTTCAAGGATCACTGTCATGGTTACTGCATCTGCTTGCATAAGACTGAACTGCCCCATTGTGGCTGTTGGTAGATTTTTTGCACTCAAATTGCAAATGACTGTTTTTCATTTCCAAACTGCAACCACTATTGAAAGAAATGAAGCCAAATAAGATCTAACGATCGTATTTTTTCTAACCAGAAAAATTAAGAATTTGGGCATACCAAGGGACTTAAGCAAGCCTGAAATGCACTGGGGGCTCTTATTTTGAAATGTAGACTTGGCCCTGTTACTATGCTCCGTAATAAGTATTATTCAAATTAAGATTTTTATAGCCTATATATTCACCATATGAAGTGTTTTGTGTACAGTTGAAGTCAGTATATGCACTTAGTTTGAATTTATTAAAACTAATTTGTTTTACCACTCCACAGATTTCATATTAGCAAACTATAGTTTTGGCAAGTTTAGTTCATCTACTTTTGTGTATCTTGCACGTGTCATTTGTCCAATAATTGTTTACAGGCAGATTGATTCACATTTAATTGACTATATCACAATTCCAGTTGGTCAGAAGTTTACATACACTAAGTTATAACTGTGCCTTTAAGCTGCTTGGAAAATTCCAGAAAATGATGACAAGCCTTTAGACAATTAGCTTCTGATAGGAGATGTACTGAATTGGAGTTGCACCTGTTGATATATTTTAAGGCCTACCTTCAAACTTGACATCATGGGAAAATCAAAAGAAATCAGCCAAGATCTCAGAAAAAAATATTATGGACCTCCACAATCTGGTTCATCCTTGGGAGCAATTAGGAAACAGGTAGACAAGTATCTATATCCACAGTAAAACAAGTCCTATATTGACATAACCTGAAAGGCTGCTCAGCAAAGAAGAAGCCACTGCTCCAAACCACCATAAAAAAGCCAGACTACAGTTTGTAAGTGCACATGGGGACAAAGAAAAGTCTTCTGGACTGATGAAATCAAAATTGAACCTTTTGGCCTTAATGACCACCATCCCAACCGTGAAGCATCTCAAGACAGCAGCCATGAATTTAATTTTCAGTCACAAATGGGTCTTCCTAATGGACAATGTCGCCAAGCATACCTCCAAAGTTGTGGCAAAATGGCTAAAGGACATCAAAGACAAGGTATTGGAGTGGTCATCACAAGCCCTGACCTCAATCTGATACTGAAAAAGCGTGTGCGAGCAAGGAGGCCTACAAACCTGACTCCGTTACACCAGGTCTGTCTGGAGGAATGTGCCAAAATTCCAGCAACTTATTGTGAGAAGCTTGTGGAAGGCTACCCAAAACATTTGACCCAAATTAAAAAATGTAAAAGCAATGATACCAAATACTAACAAAGTGTATGTAAACTTCTGACTCAATGAGAATGTGATGAAAGAAATAAAAGCTGAAATAAATCATTCTCTCTACTGTTATTCTGACATTTCACATTCTTAAAATAAAGTAGTGATCCTATCTGACCTAAGACAAGGAATGTTTTCTACGATTAAATGTCAGGAATTGTGAAAAAAATGTATTTGGCTAAGTTGTATGAAAATATATATATTACACCAGATAAGGTTTAATGTGGAATAAAGTTTATTATTATTCAGATATGATTTGAAGATATGAATGCATGTGCTGACGGCACATTTTCATAAAATCGCAGTTGTCCTTGTATGCCCTCTCTAATTATGAACACTTTTATTATGTAATTACAAAATATACACTGAAGTGAAGTGAAGAGAAAAAATATGGCTAAATATTGTCAATGATAACACAAAGATAACATATTGTAGAATCAAGCCATTCTAACTGTAGAATCCTCCAATGCCGACAGAGGAACACAGAGGAATGAATAAATAAAACATTTCGGGATAGATTTTCGCAGATAACCGGTAGTTATAAAAATCAATTATCTGCACCAATTTATCGTTAAAACCGATAAATAGGCCTACGTCTACTGCCCATTACATTGATGTAACCTTGTAAACAAATCAGAAAAAATTTATGTATGAATGAATGAATGAAGTGTAAATGGTGATACAGTCTCAGATAACATACCATAGGTTGTTCTTGCCAGATGTGTATTGCAACCTCAAATGGAAAGAGCTATGATTTGTACGTATGTACAAAACCTATGGTATGTTATCTGAGACTGTATCACTATTTATACTTTAGTTCTTAACTTGGCTCTTCCTCCACAGGTTCTGGGTCGTGAGGTGTACACCTCTAATAACCAGCTGGGTGGAGTACAGATCATGCACAATAATGGAGTCACACATACCACCGTATGTGACGATTTTGAAGGAGTGTATACATTACTGCATTGGCTGTCTTTCATGCCGAAGGTAGGCAGAACATACTGCAAAGAGTAACCAAGAGGATTCGATTCTAAAATCTGATATCCCTTGTTTGTACAAATTTTATTGGAACTATAACAATTTTGACCATCTTACATTTTCTTAAGTCATTGGTTGACATTTAATCGCGTCACCTGTTCGCTCAGAGACGTGAACACTGAAAATATCATCAGGTTGTTGATGGTTTGCATCTCATATTAATCTTCTTTTTCAGAACAAGTCCAGTCCTGTGCCTCTGCTGGCCGCTAACGATCCCATTGACCGGCCAGTGGAATTTGTGCCCACCAAGGCACCCTATGACCCACGCTGGATGCTGGCAGGACGTCCCAGTCAGAGTGAGTGCATGTTATATTCCTCGCTTGATTGAAATAATCAAATTTGACCCTATTAACTTTCTTAATGCATGTGCACAATTAATTGATGTACATTACTCCATAGAAAAAAGAAAAATTTGTAACCTTTCATTAAATGTAACTACTTGCTCCACCCCTCAATCAACATCACCTAGCCTGTGAGAGCTATTAGTAACATTACATAATAGCCAAATAACTATTCAAGCATTGTTTTAAGAGCTATTGTTGTAGGCGATGCAGACTTTCTAAAATCTTGCCAAAAATTAACAGCAATTGAATGCTAATTTTCATTGTTAAAACAGCAATGATGGCAAATAACGATAGAAGCGTTACATGCTAAACTCCAAAAATATTTCGCATTGTTTAAAATGGGCTGCGATTGCTGTTTCATTTAAACACACCACCAAGAAAAAGTTCCTTTTTGGACATGTACCTCAGAGTACTATGTAAATACCATGATTTATGAATATGATAATCTTTCAGTACTATGGTACGTATCAAAGTACAATGGTAGTACCATCTTAAACCATTACTGTACCATTGTACCGCCACAGTAGTGACTTGGTAGTATTTGTTGCTGCCACCTGCAGTGATATCCCATGTTTTGTGTATTAATTGTGTGTGAGGAATGCGTTGTTAGGATGGAGAAAAGCTCCAGTAATGGATGACTGTGGTCTGGGGGTTTATGTTTGAGGCAAAGGTCTAGGTCTCCCCGCTCAGAGATAAGACTGCGATATATGTAGTGTTTTTAACGAGTGAGACAGATTACACATCACTGTAATTGCCACAGCGAGGTGGGGAGATATCGTGAACTGGGTGGCAGGGAGAACGAATCTTTGTCATGGTGCTGAGACTAGTCAGGTGTAATTGAACGGTAACCTCTCACTGCAGCAAGTATATGCTTCTCTGAGCTTCAGCTTAGCTCAGTTCATGATATCTCTGATTAAGATAATGTTAATACAGCTTTGTCTCTCTCTCTTTCTCCACTCAGACAATAAGGGTGTGTGGGTGAGCGGGTTCTTTGACCATGGCTCTTTTCTGGAGATCATGCAGCCGTGGGCACAAAGTGTAATCGTAGGTCGGGCCAGGTAAGCACCAGTGCACTATATATCTTCAGTGCTATACCCTTACAATATTGGCACCCTTTGTAAATATGAGTAAAGAAGGCTGTGAAGAAAAAAATCTAAATAATTCACAAACGTAATATAATTGAAACGGGGGAAATATCATTATTAGATAAATATTTTTTCTCCAAAACGCATTGGCCATAATTATTGGCACACTTTTATTCAATACTTTTTGCAACATCCCTTTGCCAAGATGGAAGCTCTGAGTCTTCTCCTATAGTGCATAATGAGGTTGGAGAACACATGGCAAGGGATCTGAGTCTATTCCTCCCATATATAATCTCTCCAGATCCTTCAAATTCAGAGGTCCATGTTAGTGGACTCTCCTCTTTAGTTCACCACACAGGTTTTCTATTCGGTTCAGGTCAGGAGACTGGGATGGCCATGGCAGAACCTTGACTTTTGTGGTCAGTGAACCAGTTTTGTGTTGATTTTGATGTTTGTTTTAGATCATTGTCCTGCTGGAAGATCCAACCATGGCCCATTGTAAGCTTTTGGGCAAAAGCAGCCTGGTTTTAATTTGTTTATATGTTGGTATTTGATAGAGTCCATGATGCCATGTATCATGCATGAACAAGATGTTCAGGATCTCTGGCAGAAAAACAGCCCCACAATATTAAAGATCCAGTAGCACATTTATCCGTGGGCATTGGGTACTACTTCATCTCTGTGTGCACCAAACCCATCTCTGATGTTTGCTGCCAAAAAGCTCTATTTTTGTTTTATTTGATCATAGAACCTGGTCCCATTTTAAGATCCAGTAGTGTCTGGCAAACTGAAGATGCTTCAGTTTGTTGTTGGATGAGAGCAGAGTTTTTTTTTTTTCTCGAAACCCTCCCAAACAACTTGTCGTTATGTAGTTATGTTGCGAATTTCTGACCCCAAGACCCAACTGATTTCTGCAGTTCTCCAGCTATGATCCGTGGAGATTCTTTGGCCACTCTAACCATCCTCTTCAATGTGCTTGGAGAAAATATAGACATGCGTCCTCTTCCGGGCAGATTTTTAAGTTCTCAAGTTGATTGGAACTTCTTAATTATTGCCCTGATGGTGCAAATGGGCATTTTCAATGCTTTGGCTATTTTCTTATAGCCACTTCCCATTTTATGAAGCTCAACAACCTTTTGCCGCACATCAGAACTATATTCTTTAGTCTAACCCTTTGTGATTGATGACTAAGGGAATTTGACCTGTTTGTTAATTCATATTTATACCCCTGTGAAACAGGAAGTCATGGCTGAACAATTTCATGTTCCTAGTCACCCAGATGCACTAAAATGTTTTTTAAATATGAATGGGAGTATACTTAAGGTATATTTTACTCTTAAGGATTTCTAGTGTTGCCAATAATTGTGGCCAACGTGTTTTGGAGAAAATAAATATAATAATGAGATATTTCCCCTCTTTCGATTGTTTTACTTCAATTAAAGGTTAGAATTATTATAATTTTTTATGAAAGAACAAAAGGATAAATAATGCAGATTTGTTATCACAGACTTCTTTGATCATATTTACCAAGGGTGCCTATATATTTGGCCACCACTGTACAGTGTAGCATTATCATTTTTTAAAAGTTTATTGTTGCATAATGCATTCTGTTTTACTTTTGTTCTAAAAAATATACAGTATACAGTATAAACTGCACAATATTTAGTAGGTACTTGGCTTCCATTCTGGACATAGCCAGAGCCTCCCCAGTTTCACTCCTCATTGTATTTGTGTTGTCATCTGACCTCAGTACCTGAGGGGCAGCGTTTGTCATTTGGAAAGATCGTGCTTTGATAAATGCACTTTGAAAGCTCCTTGAAAGCTTTGAACTGACCGAAATTTATGAGTGCCATATCTTATCCAAATTTTAATCCCTGAATTATTTTTTTATTTTATTCTCTGGTGAGCCTGCGTTTCCTGCACAGCAAAAGAAAGTATATTGTACCAGAGTAACAACAAACATACAATGCGAACAGTCTATTCTTTTTCACAAATGAATGAGTAGGTTATTTTAATGAACTGGTGAAAAAAAAGACTTGTAAGTTTAAGTGATCAGTTAGTATATTGTATCAGTCAAACAAATTGTCACTGACTGCATGTTCACATGACAATGTGAAGTTGTGTTTTTTTTGTTTCGTTTGTTTTAGTTTTGGTTTCTTTTTGTTTTGGATTGGTTTCTTTGTTTTGGTTTCTTTTTGTTTTGTTTTGGTTTCTTTTTGTTTTTTGTTTTGGATTTGTTTTGGTTTCTTTTTGTTTTGGATTTGTTTCTTTGTTTTGGTTTCTTTTTGTTTTGTTTTGGTTTCTTTATGTTTTGGATTTGTTTAGTTTTGGTTTCTTTTTGTTTTGGATTTGTTTTGGTTTCTTTATGTTTTGGATTTGTTTTGTTTTGGTTTCTTTTTGTTTTGGATTTGGTTTCTTTTTGTTTTGTTTTCGTTTTTTTTTTTTTTTTTTTTCGATTTGGTTTTGTCTTGTTTTGTTTACCAATTATGAGGGGCTCCCCTGCTGCAAAAACAAAAATTATTTAGGAAACACTGGTAAGTGTTTAATTTATCTCTGTGCAACTTTCTTGTCAATTGTAGATTGGGTGGGATACCAACTGGAGTTGTTGCAGTGGAAACCCGCTCTGTGGAACTGTCAATTCCAGCAGACCCGGCTAATCTTGACTCAGAAGCCAAGGTGAGCACTTAGAAACACACTATTAAGATGTATTAAGATACATCTCGAGTGATCCGATCACATGTGGTCAGCCGAGAGGTTTCTGTTTTATGACTATATACATCAATCACCGTGTGTGTGTCGTGTATGTGTCGTGTGTGTATGTATGTATGATTATAAACTTAAAAAGACATAAAAGTCAAAGAAATGGTGAAAGAACTATCGCGCTGTATCTAAGTGAGGTAGTTGAAATTTAATCCAAGACCAAGCGCATACATTTCGAGCAGAATTATCCATTATTTTAGTGAATTACCTGTATTGTCATCTGTGCCCCTGCATGTTGATACCAGACACATTGAAGAAGCTCCGTGAATTTCTTGCACTTGTGTATTTTTCGGTCGGGCAGTTATTTCTTTTTAAAAGTTTAAACTCTTGTTTAAGCACAGTGTTTTATTGACAGGTGAGGTGGACACAAATCCAGGACACAAATAGGACTGATTAGCATTTACACCTCAAATGCGATGTGGACATATGGTCACATGCTATTTTGACTACCTCTGTATGTGGTTTTTATGATCCGATCACAAAACATTTCAGTCCCCATTTACACCAGTATTTAGCACTGACCACCCAAAAGAAATCGTAATAGCAGGTGTATACGAGGTCTCAGACAAACGTTCACATGTTCTCTTTCTAAGAATAATAACCAGTGGTTGTGCTCTGTTTACTGTAGATAATCCAGCAGGCAGGGCAGGTGTGGTTCCCCGACTCTGCCTTTAAGACCGCACAGGCCATTAAAGACTTCAACAGAGAGGGGCTTCCACTCATTGTGTTTGCCAACTGGAGGGGCTTCTCTGGAGGCATGAAAGGTCTGTTATGCAGGAAGTGATAGGAGTGGTTTAATGTTGTGTGATATATCTGCTAACACATCCTGTTGTGGCTTCAGACATGTATGACCAGGTGCTGAAGTTCGGAGCGTATATCGTGGACGGGCTAAGAGAGTACAGACAGCCGGTGCTGGTCTATATCCCTCCTCAGGCAGAGCTGAGAGGAGGATCATGGGTTGTTATAGATCCCACCATCAACCCTCGTCACATGGAGATGTATGCAGATAAGGACAGCCGGTAAGAGGAGCAGAACGTAGAACCAAAAGATCTGTCCTTATAAGTAGCGCTTTGCGATATCATATGGCAAATAAATTGCTATAGATAATAAACAGATTGTATGAAAGAACTGATTCATGAAATTAAACAAACTCTGTTAGCGTTTTTATTTCTGATAATATCTTTGACTTTGTGGTCTCATATAGTCGTGCTGTGACTGTGACAAGAATTTGGCAATGTTCACAATGTTAACTATATAACTCCAAAAAATTATATTTCAATTATTGTAAATATCGCCCAGCCCTTCAGCCGCATGGTGCAGCTAAACATGCTTAACATGCGTTTTTACTTTACCGTGTAAGTAACTTTAAAGGGGTATAAGGGAAAGGGGGCGGCGAGAACCGGCTTGACAATATAAATAATAGTAAAGTAAATAAACAGAGCAGCTGCCTGTCATTCTCTCTCTCTCTCTCGAACTGTCATCACCGGCCGCCTTTATCCCTCACGTGCGCCCCCATCAGGCTGATTGGGGACAGAGCATGCATTGTTGCCTTGTACTCCTCCACTCTACAGTAACAAACCTCATACTCAAGGGTGTGATAGTTAGATTCAAACATCTGTACCACTATACTGGATGTGTTATTATTAAGGTAAATTGCCAGAAATATATTGACTTCAACTTACTTGATCTGCAATGTTCTCTTTAAATTGTTGCTCTGCCATTATACTAGATGACTTGAAAGAGAAAACTCACTGTAGATACGGACAGTTCACACTAATGTTTGCAATAGCATCCCTTGTGGTAGCCTTGAGATTGCAACCACTTGCATTGTGTTATGAATTGCGATCCAACACATTTTGGAACAATTTGGACAAAATGTGATTGCATTGCAAGAAACACCTTTGTGTAGAGTAAGTTTCAGGTTAGGGCTGGGATAAACGATTATTTTTTAAACGATTAATCTAGCGATTATTTTTTCGATGCATCGATTAATCTAACGATTCATTTGTCCAGTCCGATTCGATTTCGATTATCTCCCCATTAATTGACTAATAGCAATTTATACATGTAGATTTACATATCTGAATGAAAAAAAGAATAATTCCTTAACATTGCAATATATGTTTATTGTTCTTAAAATTCCAAAATAAAAGACTATACAAGTGCAAAGTAATGCATTCTTAGTCAGAGTTAGCATTCAATAAAACCTTGAAGCCTTGAAAACACATGTGCATCTTGTAATTCTTCTTTCAGAATAAAATAACAACAACTTGATGCCTAGCATTCAATAAAAACATAAAAAGGTCACCCAAAATACTTGTTTAGAGCAATTGAAAGAATACAGTAACCAATGTGAGGGCTTTAACCTAATACAGAGAGTGTTTTTCCAACAAAAAATAAATAAAAATTAACAGCGACAGTGGGAGCCAGCAGCCTGTCATGGCGTCCTTCCTGAACCACGCTTACTGAAAAAAGTGCATCTTTTAATTCTTCATTCACATAAAAATAACAACAACATATAGTAGTAATACACTCTGCCACTCACCTTTTTCTTAAACTCAAAATTCAAAAATAAAATTCAAGTAAAAGTGTACAAGAGGAAAATAATGCATTCTGATGTCTAGCATTCAATAAAAAAATAAAAAGGTCACCCAGCCACCCTTTCTTAGAGTTATTGAAAGAATACAGTAACTATTGTAAACTTGGGGGCTTTAAGCTAATGCAGAAAGTGTTTTTCCAACCAAAAATAAGTAATGAAAATAAACATTCAGAATTCAACATTTATGTTGAACATACTGAAAAAAAGCATCTTCATTCACATGCAAATAACAACTTACACTCTGACACTTTCCGTTCACCTTAAGAATACTGTGTGCGCGTGCGTGCGTGGCGCCTCTTCAGGTGCTGGTGCATTGCCTTGGTGCTAGAATGGAAGGCCATCTCCATTTTGCAAAGACGACTTATCACGGAATTGTTTCCTTTAATTTAAAAGAATTCCCATACTTTAGAGGAACGAGTGCCTTGCACTTCTGATAGTCTGAGGAGCCACTCGTGTTGCTAACTCTCCGGCACCGCCATCTTTGTTTTGGGTCTGACGAATCGACGTGCATATTTTGCGTCTACGTATTTTTTGCCACAAAAGTCATTTGCATTAAAATTAGTGGCAAAGTTGAAGCGGTGATGCATGCTTGCTTCCTAGTTTATAGTAATATGGTGTCCTAACCAGGCACAACGTGATAAAGCAATAAACGAAAAAGCTGTCTTTTGATATATCTGATGATTTGGTTTGTATTCCACAGTGGTGGCGTGCTGGAGCCCGAGGGCACAGTGGAGATCAAATTCAGGAGAAAAGATCTTGTGAAGACTATGAGGCGGGTGGATCCTGTGTACATGGGGCTTGCAGAAAGACTCGGTAAGTTGATTTTGTTATCGAGATTTCAGGAATAAACATAAGAAATCGCTCTTAAAATTGCATAAAATCAGTTATGATTAAGTGATTGTAGATGTTATATGGAAATGCCAAATTTTAACATGGCAAGCATGTAACACCATCTCATCTTACCCTCTATAAACTGACTTTCTTAGCCCTCTCTCTCTCCACTGAAATGGATTCCTATCATTGGGTGGTTTATTCTGTATTAAAGCATTTTACCGCTATGTTCCTCATTTTGTAGGCTCTCTCTCTCTCTCTCTCTCTCTCTCCTCTCTGAGGAGACTTGTCAACAACAGAGGTCTCAGATCAGTCAGACCCCTCCGCTGTTGCGTTCCTCTCTCAATCGATTCCCCCCTCAGCAGTCACTAAAGAGGACCATGCCACCAGAGTGGCCTGCGGTGTTGCAGGCAGTCGTGCTAAATGATTGGCTCTGTGATCGATCTCTCTTGGACAGCCAAAGGGCTGATGGAAGATCCTGGAGGGCTCCTTGGTTGGGCGGCACTGTGGCTATGTGATCATTCAAGCTGATCACCAAATATAGATCTTGGAGCAAATAGTGAAGGGGTCAATATACAGTAGATGCTTATAAGTTGTGCTCATTGACTTAAAGGCAAACAGTTTAAGATGTAATACACAACAATCTGTTTTAGTAGCATGCAAATACACTCACCTAAAGGGTTATTAGGAACACCTGTTCAATTTCTCATTAATGCAATTATCTAATCAACCAATCACATGGCAGTTGCTTCAATGCATTTAGGGGTGTGGTCCTGGTCAAGACAATCTCCTGAACTCCAAACTGAATGTCAGAATGGGAAAGAAAGGTGATTTAAGCAATTTTGAGTGTGGCATGGTTGTTTGTGCCAGACGGGCCGGTCTGAGTATTTCACAATCTGCTCAGTTACTGGGATTTTCACGCACAACCATTTCTAGGGTTTACAAAGAATGGTGTGAAAAGGGAAAAACATCCAGTATGCGGCAGTCCTGTGGGCTGAAAATGCCTTGTTGATGCTAGAGGTCAGAGGAGAATGGGCCGACTGATTCAAGCTGATAGAAGAGCAACTTTGCCTGAAATAACCACTCGTTACAACCGAGGTATGCAGCAAAGCATTTGTGAAGCCACAACATGCACAACCTTGAGGCGGATGGGCTACAACAGCAGAAGACCCCACCGGGTACCACTCATCTCCACTACAAATAGGAAAATGAGGCTACAATTTGCAAGAGCTCACCAAAATTGGACAGTTGAAGACTGGAAAAATGTTGCCTGCTCTGATGAGTCTCGATTTCTGTTGAGACATTCAGATGGTAGAGTCAGAATTTGGTGTAAACAGAATGAGAACATGGATCCATCATGCCTTGTTACCACTGTGCAGGCTGGTGGTGGTGGTGTAATGGTGTGGGGGATGTTTTCTTGGCACACTTTAGGCCCCTTAGTGCCAATTGGGCATCGTTTAAATGCCACGGCCTACCTGAGCATTGTTTCTGACCATGTCCATCCCTTTATGGCCACCATGTACCCATCCTCTGATGGCTAATTCCAGCAGGATAATGCACCATGTCACAAAGCTCGAATCATTTCAAATTGGTTTCTTGAACATGACAATGAGTTCACTGTACTAAAATGGCCCCCATAGTCACCAGATCTCAACCCAATAGAGCATCTTTGGGATGTGGTGGAACGGGAGCTTCATGCCCTGGATGTGCATCCCACAAATCTCCCTCAACTGCAAGATGCTATCCTATCAATATGGGCCAACATTTCTAAAGAATGCTTTCAGCACCTTGTTGAATCAATGCCACGTAGAATTAAGGCAGTTGTGAAGCGAAAGGGGGTCAAACACAGTATTAGTATGGTGTTCCTAATAATCCTTTAGGTGAGTGTATATGGGGCAGTCATATTTTGAAAGATTTTTTGTAGTGGTCTACTAGAGGTCTGCTAGGGCCTTAAAATGAAACCCGACCCATACCCAAGACCATGTGAAGCACGTGCATGACCCTACCCGGCCCGAACCATACCGTCAGATTTTAAGCCTTAACCCGAAATCGCTAAATCGAATTTCTTCTCCTAGCAAGTACTGTTGCAATTGGCTGTATTTTATGCAAGCATATAGGCAGCATTCGTAACAGTACTGAAACGGTAAACATACACAGTTTTAACAAGGCATGGCAGCCCCTTATTACACTAGAGCAGAAGGGGGGAAAAAGCATTGCATTACCGTTTATTTGCTGAAACTTCACTTGGTGCAGAACAATCTGGAATAATATGAAACAATGCAACTGTCCCCTGTATGCAGCTTGAACTTCAAACTTCAGATGGTTGAATCTTTGTGACAACTGCGCTAAAAACAAACTAGACACAGTGCAAAGAAGGAAACTGAGCACAGGTGTCTCAACATGTGTTTTTGAAAATGGTTCTTTTTAGCTTGATATGGTGTTGAAATTGTGCCGGTCCTGCGCGAGACACTGAAGAAACAGCGAGATGTGGTGTAAATGTCAAAGACATTTGACCAGCATGTGTTTACATAGGAAAACAATGGGTAAGCAGAAAAGGACGTGCAAAAACGCATTCGGTGTGAGCGGCCCCTAACCTGATTGTTTGCGCGTGTCTGAGTGAGAGTACGTGCGCAAAACAAGTTTGGTAAGCCGGTTTATTTTTTCATTCATTACAAACCCGACCTGAACCCGAAGTCCTACTTGGAAAAACTGACCCGAACCCGGCCCAAAACCCATTGGGTTCTCCGGTCCCGTCTGGGTTGGGTTTAAGACCTCATCAACCAACCTACCCCATTATCAACACCACATGATAAATTAGAATTACACAATTTTCATTTTTGGAGTAACCATTTTTTAACTAAATGCCTATATATATATATATATATATATATATATATATATATATATATATATATATATATATATATATATATATATATATATATATATATATATATATATATATATATACATATATATATATAGCAAGCGCACAGCACAACAAACTAGAAAGCTTATAATAGCTAGCAAAATGCACGAATATTGACACGACAAACTAGAACGACTCCATAGCTGAAAAGTTTTTCATTGGCCAATGCTAAAATTAATGTTTACGTAATTTTATAGCAAATGAGATAAAATTGCTGAAATGGAATCAACATTTTACATTATTTACTAAAAAATATAATAATCTACAAATATTCGATATTGGACGAGATGCCCTAAAAAGGTCATTTTGGGTGCCGCAGTGATTCTCTGGTAGTCTACAGTAGCTTCATGAGCGCCATTTTTATTTGAACTGCATTTCATTACCTATTGGATATTGGGCCTTGAATTCATATATGTTTGTCCCACCTGGAACCTCGGCTTCTCTATATTATGACTGCTCAAGCTCTCAAATGAGCAAGACTTTGGCCAATAATTAAAACGCATGATGAAAAGTGTGTGATTTGACAGCATAAGAAATGTAAAAGTACTGCAAATGATACAATGGAAAGGTTTTGCAATGGCCAGTGCTGAAATTATATATAATGCAGTTTTACTGCAATTGCTCAAATGTAATAAAACATTTTTACTCAACATTTACTCAAATTCACCCCAAAATATTACTTAAGTGAATGTGCATTTTAGACATGTTCATTATATTTAATTTACAAGGCTGTTTAGTAGACTTTGTAACTGACACAACAAGGAAAAGCAAACATGATTGTGCAAATAATCTTAAAATGACCCCATATTGGCTGATATATCAGTCTGTCACTGCTTTTAAGTACAGTAGTTTTGGAACATTTTCACTAACTTTGCATATTTCCATTCCCCTCTGTCTGTCTGTCTGTTTGTCTGTTCGTTTGTAGGCACCCCAGAGTTGAGTGTGTCAGAGCGTAAAGATCTGGAGAGTAAACTGAAGGAGAGAGAGGAGTTCTTGCTGCCCATATATCATCAAGTAGCTGTGCAATTTGCTGATCTTCATGACACACCAGGCCGCATGCAGGAAAAAGGTGTCATCACTGTAAGTATTCCCCCTTCTGCAGCACATTACACTTGTCTGCTCTGCTTTTGCCTGCTGTGTTTCCAATTCAGTTAAGCATCTGATGCATTATTCTACTATGCGTAACTTAAAAAGTGTGGTTTGAGGATGTATTATTTAAATGCAACTTCAAAGAATGCCATGGTAGTACTGTGGTACATGTCCACAAAACCATGTTATTACAATGGTATCATGTCCAAAAAAAAAGCACTGGTACTTTTTATTAGTGGTTCTCCCAAGTTGAGGAATCAGAAGTTCATGACAGTTGAATCCATCATTTTAATACATCTCAGGAGTTAACTGGAGCTGAATGTGTGTGTTTGTTTAGGATATCCTGGAATGGCGAACATCTCGGCAGTTCTTCTACTGGCGTTTGCGACGGTTATTGCTGGAAGACACGGTGAAGAGGAAAATACAGTGTGCTAACAGTGAGCTGACGGATGGGCAGGTCCAGGCCATGCTGCGACGCTGGTTTGTGGAAGCAGAGGGAGCTGTCAAAGTATGTGATGAACAAAATATTGTTCAAACAAGCATACAGTATAAATACACTCACTGAGCACATTATTAGGAACACTGTGGTCCTAATAAAGTGCCCGTCGTGGTCTTCTGCAGTTGTAGCCCATCCACATCAAGGTTCAGCGTGTTGTGCATTCTGAGTTGCTATTCTGCTCACTACAATTGTACAGAGTGGTTATCCGAGTTACCATAGACATGCTATCAGCTCGAACCAGTCTGGTCATTCTCTGTTGACATCTTTCATCAACAAGGCATTACTGTCTGCAGAACCGCCCCTCACTGGATGTTTTTTGTTTTTGCACCATTCGGAGTAAATTCTAGAGACTGTTGTGATCCCAGGAGATCAGCACTTAAACCAGTCCATCTGGCACCAGCAATTATGCCACGGTCCAAATCACTGAGATAAAAATTTTCCCCATTCTGATGGTTAATGTGAACATTAACTGAAGCTCCTCACCTGTATTTGAATGATTTTATGCACTGCACTGCTGCCACACAATTGGCTGATTATATAATCGCATGAATAAGTAGGTGTACAGGGTATATACAGTACAAACACTTATATACATTGTATACATATATTTATTTCTTTTTCTGAACAAATTAATATCTTCACTCTTAAAGGTGTAATGTTTACACCACTGTTGTCACCAAACAGAATAAATGGTAATTGTTTCTAAACCTACCTACCTACCAGAGTTTATTTTACAGGGAGCCCAGCCCAAACTCATCCCACAAGTTGACATGTCGGACAACTCAAACAGAGCAAGGATTAAAAAAAATTGCTTCTTGATTTACGCTCTTCTTTAATTGCAAGCGTTCTATTTATAGTTCTCTGCACATTAAACAGGGATAGGAAAAAAAGTATTTTTACATAAGTAAAATAACCACCTCAATTACCAACTATTTTGTTGGCTTCTGATTGATATATTTTCTAGGAAGGAAATTGTATTATCATAGATGCTCCCATCGCAGGTTACTGTCTTTCTTTCCCTAAGGTGCGGTGTGTGGACCAGAGAATAAATGAAGAGTAGAAACGATCAGAATGGATGACAGTGAAACAAAGCTAGACTAGGCCTCTGAAGAATCACAACACCAGGTCCTGGAGCAGAGCCAAGTCCTCAGGGCAGGCTCAAGTATCTGTAGAAGACGCTGTTGGACCGCTAATACATTAACCCAGTCAGAGCAAGCTATCTTAAGCTACAATTAATCTCCACCCTGGCACACTCTGATAGAAGACTAACACGCTGTTTCTTAATTAAAAGAAAACTGATTAAAAATGATTAATATGGGGCATTAAATGTTATTGCCGACTACAAGTGCTTGCGGTCTTTAGAAGGCGGAAGCCCATTAACGTCTCGACCAATCTTCACAAGTCCAGCTTTGTTTCAGATTAGCCTGATGTTATCAGTGTAAGCCTTAACGAAGAGTCGTTGATTAGGCTTGTGATTTTGCTGTCAAATAGCAATGTTTTTAGAAAGTTTGTTTGAAGGGATTTCTAAAGCTCAAGTTTACTCAAGGTGTTGGTCACATTTTGTTTCCTTGCTTTAGTCTTTTATTTTGGCTTTATTTCTGATGTATTTCTCTTTTGTTTGGTCTCTCTCTCAGGCGTATCTGTGGGACAGTAATGAGGATGTTGTGGAGTGGTTGGAGAGGCAGCTGACCGAGGAAGAGGGTGCCAGATCTGTCGTTGATGAGAATATAAAATATATCCGCAGAGACCATATTATCAAACAGATCCGCAGGTAACATCCGAACCCTAGCATTACTAGTAAATATAACAGTTCAGGAACACAACAACGGGTCATTAAACACAACGGCAAATCCGAAAACAAGAGCAATTCAGTCGAAACGGAAAGGGTAGGTATCAAAGCTTCTCACCGGATTGGCTGTGTGGAGAATACCTATTCCATTCCTGACACTTTCTCTGCCCACTTGTGTGATTTATTTCAAAATTAATTCCAAATGCTCAATTACTCAAAATGTTGAGTGGTTTGTCACTCAGTAAAACAGTAATGGGACACTTTATAACACCGAAAGCAAAAACAGTGAGCGGGAAAAGATAGTTTTAGGTACGATGTTCATCTATGGTGTGTAAGGGACCATCTAAAAATTCCACAAACTGCGCTAAATCGTCCAAGCGTTCATTCAATTGACTTGCATATTCTATCATAACAAACACTGTTATTAAAAAAAACATTTTCACATACTACATTTGAAGTCAGCATGTCCAATTATGAGTACAGTGTTCAATTCTTTTAGAAAACAAATTTCTGAAATTTTACCAAGACATATTTTACACATAGTGTAAAGGTTGTAGAAGGCTGCTCTTAGATATGCTGACTTACTCTAGGTGAGATTGTCCCAGGATGTGGAATTATACAAATACAGTATTCAATCATTTAAAAAAAAATCTAAATAAAAAACAATGTAAGTTAGTCATTCACATCACTGGTAGCCTTTATAATGTAAAAATTACAAATGTTGTTGATTTAAAAACAAAAATTACACCTTGATGAATTTTAGTGGTGTTTTTTCTAAAATGATTGAACACTGTATCCATTTAATTGGATATACATGAAAAATCCTAATTTAAAATAGCTTCCTCAACTCTGGTACTCATTTTGATATCTTAAATGTCTAAATATTTTTTCTGTTTCTTTCTTAGCCTTGTTCAAGCTAACCCGGAGGTGGCCATGGACTCTATTGTTCACATGACCCAGCATATTTCCCCCACGCAGCGTGCTGAGGTGGTCCGCATTCTGTCCACCATGGACGCCCCTGCTTCCCCATAGAGCCTCGTCTACACACAAACATCTTAGAGCCTGGGAAAAGAGTAACTGGAAACTGGAACTAGAGGAGCCAACATGGCTGTGCTGTGACTGACCTAACACTGTTGGCTATGATTCATAGAGTTACGACAGACATTTTCTGTACTAGCTATTAGTACTCTAATAGAACTTTTGGAATGCACAAAGATGGAATTAAAAAAAAAGCTGCTTTTTTAGGACGTTTCATTTATTTTCCTTTTAGTTTTTTTGTAGGACTTCATAGATTACTGTATGAGAGAGAGAGAGAGAGAGAGAGAGAGAGAGTGAGTTTAACTGTGATAACAGCTTACAGATTCATAGCAAGTAGAATATCTTGGATAAACTACACTTCCTCTAATAAAAGTCAGGTTTGAGTGTATCACAGTTGCATCACACATAATCGAAGCATGTGCGTGCTACATTTACAAATGCAGACCGTGCAGATTTTGAAAGCGGTTAAGACTTTCTTTCACCCCGCCTACACTGACAGTGCACAACATGATAAAACTAGTTTGTTCCCGCTCTTCGTTACTATGAAAGCTATTTAGTTGTTGAGTAACTTTGCTTGCTTCATAAACACTCTATTTTCTAAACATGCAGGATGGTTGTTTGAGCCGTATGAACGCATCGGTTTGTTGCGCTAATGTTTCACCCGCTTGTGGCTTAACCAAAAGACATTTTTTTTAATGATGTTTATCCACAGGTATGGTATGTATTATTATAAATATGCTGTTTATGTTTTAGCATAGTTGAAATAAAAGTCATTAATAACTTATTAAACAATCATGTTTAAAAAAACAAACTAGGTGCTGCACACTTTAGTTCAACATGGCCGTAGAAAATTCCACAGATATTTAGGGTAGTTGAATTTGATTACCATATAAATATTCTAGAATCACACACCAGGAGTGGAGTGTAGTGTAGACATATCAACTTGTTTAAAAAGCAATGGAGGGGTACAAGGACACTTTTGAGGGGTGAATGGAGTATTATGTATACCATTGAGAGTCATGATGCTCTGTGTCCTCAGTGTCTGATTGTGACATCATGATGGTTGCTGGAGCTAAAGGAAAACCTGCAAGCACTACTATTTGACTTAATGAAAGGTCAACACCATGTTAAGTTTGCTGACATTTGCTGTGACCCAAGCAGGCAGTAAATTGTCACATGTGTCTGTAAGTGTTGCTGAACATGTTAATGTAGGGCTCAGAAGCTGTCTGCCTGATTGAAATGGAGGATTTACTGTTTACTTTGGCAAACTGTAATTGCCTCAAAAAAATAACTGAATAAAATCAAACTATCTTACATGGTGTTGTTCTTTGGTTCTTTGGTACTCTTTGTTGAATGTACTATGTGACTAACTTTCAGATCTCTTAAATCGAGCCAGATGATTTCTTTACATGCTTCCAAGACAAATTCTTTATATTGGACTTGACAACAAGCACGCAACTTACCATTGTTACTCATTTCACATGTAATGAGGTTTGCCAATTGTGAAGCGGGTCATTTGTGTGTAGAAGTCAGTAGTAAAAAGTTACTTCGACACCCCTAGTTTTAAAATTGTTTCATAAATCTTGGTTCTCATTCATCATCTCATGTTCGAGATCCACCTATGGGAAGGGCATCCGTACCTGACCTCTACAGATGCATCCAATTGCACCAAGTCTGGCTAGACAGAAGCGCGTGACCTATGCTCGGTAAGGACCAACCCCCTTTCCGAGCATATAACAACCTGCATGCGCTGCTGCTCCTCAGTTAACATTCGCTTCTCGCACCTCTGTTTTTCTCTCAGCTCGGTTGGATTTTGACTTTCACTAATTTGTCTACAGGAGGACACATTGCTCCGCCAGACGTGACTGTCTTGTTTCAGCCAGGTTATTTGTTTGTTGTTTATTGCAAGCCGCCCATGCTCGCTTAAACTACCACCAGGTTGCCCGCCTTTCTCTCTCACCACTTCCCCTGCTCCACGCAAAGGAGTTTCGCCCTAATATGGCATTTTCCAAACCTACAGCTTCCTCCGGACACCGGAGGCTCAAGGTCGCCGCTACCCAGTGCACCAACCTTGAACTCTCCGACTCCGATGGGGGAAATGGTGATGACGACGTGCTCCTGGGTCCCTCCTGGGGCGCAGCCTCTCTTAGCTGGGCCGATCAAAATAACCCGGCGTTCCCTGAGGTCATTCTAACGCAACAGCGTTGCAACGACAAGAAAAAGGAGGATGAAACGCTCAAATTATGCCTTCCTAGGAAAGCGGCACCGTGGCAGGTGCCCCCCCGCGTGACCACCCAACCCCCCCTGCCTCGGGGCCTGAGGCACGGCCTCAGGGGGCTTTGAGTCCACATTCTCGGCCAACAGCCTCCCTGACTCTTATTCTACCCTCCTAGTTCAGAAAAAAAGGAGGTTTTCACTCGGTGGGTGTCCACCCTGTGTGTTCAGTTCAAAACAATGTGTGTTCCCCTGTCCAGCTCATGTCGGGGAACCTCCCCGTGTTGGAAGTGTTTACAGTGGGAAAAAGTATGAGCGCAGTGTCACCACACAGCCCCTATTACATCTCTCCCACACATTCAATAAAGGCTTCGGCCCCAGTGTTTCACAAAAACACAATCAAATAAATCCATTACAGAGAGAGAACATCTCTGCAACCCCTTATGTCGCCCCTAGGTTGTCCACTAGATGGCGCCATTGCATTTCAAATGAGCAAATCGGGCATAAACGCAGCAATAAGCGCTTCCTCGGCCCCCGAGTGGGTGATTCGAACCATAATGAAGGGGTACAGACTCCAGTTTGCCAGGAAACCCCCGCTTTTTCAGCAGCGTTATTTTTTCTCACACAGAGAAGAGCGCTGCCCACATTCTGAAAGAAGAAATCTCCTCCTCGCGAAGGGGGTGATTCATGTAGAACCTCTAGATCAATGCAATCAGGGGTTTTACTCCCATTATTTCGTAGTTCCAAAAAGGACGGCTCTCCGTCCTATTATGGATCTCCGAGTGTTAAACATTTGAGGAAATACAATTTCAAAATGTTATCACACAGCACACTCGCACGCTCAATTCATCAGAACGACTGGTTCACATCAGTCGATCTGAAAGATGCTTTTTTCCACATCAGCATCTACCCTCCTCACAGGAAATGTCGGGCAAGGTCCCTATATGACTATAAGTGGCAAGTGTTTTAAGGGTGGTGTGGTTATCATATCAGTGTTCAGTCTCTGATATTTTGTGTTTTTTTAAAACCTATTAAAGTCTACCTGGCGGCTATTTCCACTTGTCATTTTGGGTTTGACGGCTCAACGGCAGGGCAGCACCCCCTCTTTCGTAGATTTATGAAGGGTGCCTGCCGTTCTCTCCCAGTTACTAGAACTGTTCCTGAGTTGGACCTCTCCATGGTGCTGAAGGCTTTTGAGCCCCTGGGAAGCATTTCCCTAAAATTACTGTCTTTCAAGACCGCGTTGCTCCTGGCCTTAGCATCAGCTAAACGTGTCAGTGACCTGCATGCACTCTCAGTTCATTCCTCGTGCAATAAATTCTCTCTTAGTGGAGATAAGGATTTCCTTAAGCCTAACCCGGCCTTTATGCCAAAATGCTTCCCAGCATTCTCGTGTGAGGTAATGGAGCTTTCTGCTTTTCACCCTCCTCCTTTTTCATCTGCGGTGGATCAGAGGCTGAATGGTTGTCCGGTCCGTGCCCTGCGGGCTTACTTGGATGCTTTTTTCCAGTGCTTTTCAGAAGAGTAATTATCTCTTGGGCCCCCCCTCACTCGGGGAATCCCATTTCTAAGCAACGCCTCTCGCATTGGCATGTGGAAGCTATAATTTTGGCTTATGAATCTAGGGGAGTGCTGCCTCCAGAAGGCATCAGAACCCACTCCACAAGGGGCATGGCCGCCTCTTGGGCTCTGTTCAGGGGAGTTTCATTGCAGGACATCTGTTCTGCTGCCAGCTGGGCTTCTCCCCATACTTTTGTACGTTACTACCGGCTGGATGTAACCAGGACCCCGGTAGCTCATTCTGTCTTGGGGTGGGTTCTTCATAGCAAGTAAGAAAAAGGGGTAATGGGCCGGTTGGCTGTGCACATTCATGTCACCAAGCATGCATTAACATTCCTGCCTGGGTGTTGTCTTAACTGTATGCTGCTGGGCTGATTTTTATGTTTGTGCCACTAACATGTTACTTATGCTCTACCTGTACACAGTTCTCACTTGTGTGCTTCAGGGTTGCCATGTGTGTGATTATGGGACGTGTCAAGCACCGCCTCCTTGGGGCGACCGTTTCCTTATCTGGCTTGCAGGACCTCACTGTGAGTGTATTGTGCAATCGGGGAGCTGTCCATGTCTCCTATTGGTGGATCTCGAACACGAGATGATGAAAGAGAACAATAGGTTACTCACGTAACCTCGGTTCTCTGAACCATTGAGTGGAGAGATCCACCAAGCTTGCCCCGCTTGCTGCACGATAAGCGAATATACTTACTGAGGAGCAGCAGCGCATGCAGGTTGTTATATGCTCTTAGGTAGGGGGGTGGATCCTTACCGAGCATGGGTCACGCGCTTCTGTCTGTCTAACTAGGATGCTTCTGCAGAGGTCAGGTACGGATGCCCTTCCCATAGGTGGATCTCTCCACTTGATGTTTCATAGAACCAGGGTTACGTGAGTAACCTATTGTTACAGTAAGGCACTTACTGTGGAAGTTAATGGGGACAGTTAAAAAAACACTGTTTCAAAAATATAGCCACAAGACGTAAACATTATCACTGAAATCATGTTAAGGCGTATACAATTGATAACCAACCTTGTGTGTAAAATGCCAATATTACAACTTTTATGACAACGTAACATCACAACGCTGGTAAATTAAACTATAATTATGTAAACATGTATAATTTTTAATGTCTTGTAGCTATACTTTTCAAACTGTGCATTTTAATGTTTATTTCACTTCACTTGTAAGTGCCAAAGTAACAAACTTATATTGATTTATCAATTCCGCAATAGCTGTCAATGTGTTCCTTCTGTGTAGGCTTTATAGTCATGTAGTTTTAATCACACAGCCACTCAATTATGTAGTGAACCTCACACAAGACACCAAAGTCTAGGTGTTTTTTTTTTTTGATAACGCCCAATTGAGGCGCATGTTATGAATGTAGGTTGGCTCCTCCCTCTGTTTACACTGGAGCACTGCCGAAGGAATTTAACCTTAACAGAATAATAATGATCCAAATGGACCTTTCAATAAATTTGAAATGTGTTAATTGGAGGGAATTAGATAATCATACAATGGTTGTACACACTAATGCCAAGGACTCTGGAATAGGTTTGGATAGTGATGAGCTTGTTTATGGTGACGTCTTCCACTGGTTATGCTGGTCCAGTAGGAAAGGAGCTGGATTCTGTTTCAAACAGCCTTGAAACCGAAGCAATGAAGAATGCGGATCTCCTGGAGCACCGAGAGGGTACTTGCAATCTGGAAGATGCAGATGAAGAGCTGATGCTGAAGCAGAATTTGCTACACCATCTGGAACCCGCAGATAGAGGAAACTTGAACAGAAACATGCCTTTCTGATGAAGAAGAGATGGTTGCAATCATTCTGAGTCAATTACTTAACAGAGAGCAACTTTTCACTAGAAATGGGATCAAAAGTTGGAAAAAAAAACATACATTTAATACACAAACTGGCTCTTAACTGACATTTTCTTTCTTCAGCTCAACTGCTGTGGATCCGTAAGCGCAGGATTGTGGGATATCATAGGCAGTGAAGGCTAGATCTATGCTACCTTCAAAATTTTATCAGATGAAGGCATCTCAGCAGACAGGATGTGATGTGAATATTAGATTCAGACATGCCTTCATCCCTTCCTACTTTAGTATACAGCCTCCGAAGGCAGTATTTTCCTGTTTTCGGATGCAGTCATGGTGTGTGCCACACTTCCTTATCAATAGCTTCCACTATAGGGCAAAATGAGGGAGTGCTAATGAGTGCCAGGGCCAGTTGTGTTCACACTGTCCCTTCCAGAGCTTCATCGTGCCTTCTCTGGGCCAAAGGCCTTTGGCCCACCAATTACCCTTGGGCCAAACAAGGCCAACGGTGG
This sequence comes from Xyrauchen texanus, assembly GCF_025860055.1. Classification (NCBI taxonomy): domain Eukaryota; kingdom Metazoa; phylum Chordata; class Actinopteri; order Cypriniformes; family Catostomidae; genus Xyrauchen; species Xyrauchen texanus. Next base: position 11,694,303 of record NC_068278.1, on the reverse strand, counting down.
AGTGAGGCGGGTTCAATGTCAAAGGCAGAGTTTTGCCAAACTTCCCAGGTTATGTATCCACCTCACAACGGTACAGGTTCTGGGGGAAAATTTATTTTTAAATGCAGGCAAATCCATTAAAACAAAGTACAAATCTGTTAAAACACCCAATGGACAAAGCAGTGAATTTTTATAGACTATGCTGGGACATTGTCCCGCTGTTAGTGGAGACCACTTGGGACACCGTGGCAGTTACAGTTGGTGAGTTGTCAACACTAAATTATCTTGCCCTTTACATTCGATATAAACTCGTTATTCTAGATAACTAGATAGAAAATAAATCCTCAGCTTGAGTTTTTCTCTTGTTTGTGAAATAAGCAGGGTGTGTGGCATTGACACTGCAGCAGCGTATTAAGGGTGAGTTTTTGGGCAACGCTGCAGAGTTAATGGCCGATGGTGGGTGCGCAGATCCATTTTGGTCTTGCGGCTCGAGATCCGAGGCTATTGGCCCCGGCTGGCCAGTTGATAGCCCTGGCTTGCACTGGGCAGATAGTGGAAAAGCAGCTAGTGTGTAAGTGATTCGCATAGCCTAAAGTTCACAGTCAGATCAGTGTCTTTAAGGATTCACAAATTATTTGTTTACTTTGCAAACCACTTCTAAAATTCTCTTGGTGATATTCTGAATTAATAAAAATGGTAAGAAATAGTTGAGCCATACATCAACTTGCAATTAACATAAACGGTTTTGTGAATGAAGTGGATGAGTTGCAGTTGTCCTTTTTAAGGATTCCAAGGATATGGATGAATTTGCCTTTCTCTGCATCAACCACTGCTGCCAAACAGATGAGATGTTAAACCGAGGTCCTAAAGCACTTCTCATATAGAGCATTGGTGTACCGGCCAAATTTCCCTCATTGGCCCTTATCATGGCCTCTTAATAATCCCCATCCCTGAATTGGCTACATCACACTCCTCTCCTCTCCACCCATAGCTGGTGTGTGGTGACAGTACTCTAATGTGATGAGTGACTCCAGCCAGGTCTCTAAGCAACCAAATTGGCCTGGTTGCTAGGGAGGGTAGAGTCACATGGGGTAACCTCCTTGTGATCACTATAATGTGGTTCGTTCTCGGTGGGGCACGTGGCGAGTTGGGCGTGGATGCAGTGTTGGATGGCGTGAAGCCTCCACATGCGCTACGCCTCCCTGGCAACGTGCTCAACAATCCATGTGATAAGATGCTCGGGTTAACGATTTCAGACATGTAGGCAGATGGGATTTGTCCTTCGCCACCCGGATTGAGGAATCACTACGAGACCACGAGGACTTAGAAAGCACATTGGGAATTGGGCGAAAAAAAAAAAAAAGTTAATGAGTAAAATCTAGTAGTGAAATAATTCAAGGTATCTTTGATACTTGACTCTTATCAGACAGTAGGAAGGAAAATTAAAATACAGTATCAGTTTCCCTACATTTATTCTTGATGATCTGTAAATGAAAAAATCAATCAAAACATTGTTGACAAAATGGCACTTTAATATTAGAGGGGCATTAAAATGTGTCAATTTGCGATCCAACAAACATTTGGTTTCATTTACAGGTATTTTCACAAATTATAAAAAAAATCATGGAAAAACAAAACAAGGTTTTGAGTCTGTCACTAAAGGATTTCATCAGCGTGAGCAGCAGACATGTGTCACTGACAACAGCGCAGTATATACACACTTCCTATTAGGCTCTGGGGTTTATGTGTGTTGAAACCGATGCTGAGCTCAGCGTGCCATCATCGGCCCATTTTCAAACAGAGAACGATACAACTCAGACCTGGAAACAAACACAAAACAGAACAGATTGAATTCCTAATATCAACTAATGGCAATTTACTGTTCTGCTGAATGATTTACCAGATCGGAATATACAGTACTGTGCAAACATTTTATACACAAGATGGTTGTTTATATCTTGTGTCAACAGGAAATATACATTTTAGACTCCCAAACATTCCTTTTACAAATAGAAGAACAGGGAGCCCTGCAACAGATGGCATGGCTCCCACAGTGCTCCCCACTGAACATCAAGTCACTCTGGGATTAAATAAGAGACCGAAGCAATTAAGGTTGTAATTGTGTACCTATAGGAGAATCTGTGCTGTTTAAATAATTTTCCAATTAGGTGGATTTTGGATTTAGGTGGGCGTGTTTTATTTCTCCCTTGGCTCCATTCCTGTGTTCGCAATACAATGACACAAATGTAGCATTTTATGAGTGGGAGACACAGGTTTAAAACTGGCTTGTGTTGTGATCCCAATACATTTTCACATCGATTTCTATCCCCTGCCCTCATCTAGCACCGCCACAAAATCATAGAATCCTATAAAATCAACACTTGAACACACGCTATGAAAACAACACATGCAACCACTTTACGGGTTCATGCTGCATTGTGTTTGGAGAGGAGATGAGGATTAGAAACGAGAGCATGGATTCTAGCTAAAGGTGGATTGATCGAGAGGTGACAGATAGACTTGACCTGGTGATCACGGTCACAGCGATCTTCTACTTGAGCAAGGAGAGGACACAATCACAAAGGACCCAAGAAGGTGCATGCACATACAAATCGTCTCCTAGAGAAAGAATTTTAACCTCCTGAGACCTGAGCGTGAGTACTGTGTACATTTTCTCTTTTTTTAATTTTGACCTTTGACTTCATAAACAAGCAAAAAATAAAAAAATAATAAATATAAATATATATATATATATATATATATATATATATATATATATATATATATATATATATATATATATATACACACACAATTGTAGAGCAAATAGTTTTCCTAAAAATGTATGTTCACATATGTGGACAGCAGGACTAAGTTGTGAAATTGTAAATAACACCAAGCTTGTTTATTATGCTTCCAGGTGTTGGTAATTCATGTTGAGACGTTACAGACAATACATCAGAAATTAGCATAATTTATTCTGATTTAAAGTAATGACCAACATCATCCAATCACTGCCAACCATGATAAAATAAAATGAGCCATTATTTATTCTGAATCTATTTACGGAGTACCATTGTCCCATTTCTGCCAAACACGTTGAGTGGACCATGTTTGGACCAAACATCATTGCAGAAACTGAACTTTTGGTCGGATTTTAGGAGTGAACGCACTTAGCTGCATAGAGAGAGTTATAGGATGGCCCATTGCTCCCCATTTAGTGAATGACTTAACCTCCAGTGTGCTGTCTGTCTGCACTGGTCTCAGAACAGTTCGAAATGTAACTTATTTTCATCCTAACTCCATATAAAGCATCTGAAAGCAACATTTTTCAGCTTTTGGATGAACCCACTGATTCGCAATGTGATAATGCACAGTAAATACAGGAATGCATTTACTAAAGTTAATTAATAGAATCATATTTTACAGTGATAACAAAATAAAATAACAAAATGTACATTAAAATGAAGTGAAATGCTAAATGTTAAAAATAACTAACAAGTTTTTTCTTCAACTTTTTAGGGAATAATGTCCCAAAATCCACGTATGTGGACATCATGTTTATCAGGGCACTGAAGCAAGTAAAATGAATGTATTTTTTAAAGTGACATATCAAACTAAACTAGAGACGCTACTCTTTACACCCGAACAGGTTTCAATGATAAATGTAAAGAGGTGCTTTTGTAGGCTCTGCACCCGCAGAAGCGATAACCGGAAATCAGTGTCATGTTGTTGTGTCACGTGACTCGGTGTGCCAGAAGTTTAACCCTTAAATGACAGTCTAAAAGTCTTATGAACAGTATTCAGTTGGTTGAAATTAATTTCAATTATGCGCCGTGTATACCGAAGCAAAAATACGGACGTTGGGTCGCGTGACGTTAAAGAAAGCATCTTCAGTCAAACCTAGAGTTATTTGCATTGCAGCACTGTTTATGAACACCGCTCAGGAGTTCATTTCTTGGGACTAACGAATCAGTGATATGTGATCTTCAGTAGACTTTCTTTTCTGTCTTTTCTGTATGATCAAATATTTTGTACTACAGTGGGTCAGCACTTGATGGCCAATGTAAAATCCTGTGTCCTTAAGCAAACCCCGTTGAGAATCACTGATATTCTAAATATCTGTGAAACACTGGCACTCTTATCAGCTTGACCTTAGCAAGCCACACACAGGGTAATACACAAGAGCACACTAGCTTGATCTAATTTACATAACAATCGGTGAACTACAGTAATAATGATGTATGTCGATGGCATCAGAGAGTGACCATTGACCTTTGCCGATTCTGGATTCTAGATGACCTTTTTCTTATGTGAGGCCAGATACACTCATACACACAAACACCTCCCAGCCTGCTTACACAACAGCACAGAGCCATATCTCAACAGCAGCTCTATAGCCCTGACACGCACCACTGGCCCCATGAATGTCAATGTCAGTGTTGCGGGATGGGGAGCACGCACACACACAGATACACAAGGGCAAGCAAGCAGGCACAGGGCATCTGGATTCTGCTAGGGCTTAAGAGATAATCACAATTGCCCATGATGAGGTCATGAGAAGAGCCGAGGACTCTGGGTAGGATGAGCGTGCTGGGTGAAACTAGATACAATGTTCAGGCACCTGATGTATGAACCAGGGTTCCCACACTTTTCCAATTACATTTCCATGACCTTTTTCGGTCATTTACTGGATCATATTTATTTAAATTTAGACCAATTCATTGAAGAATCATGTGCATCGGTTGGGCCCTGAAAACAATGAGCCGCTCACAAATTAGACATTTACTTAATACAGGAGCAATTTATAGCCGATTAAATCTATTAGACAAGAGAATAGATAGAAAAACTGATTTTCATTCCAGACAATTTCCATGACTTAAGATTGTATTAATTTCCACATCATGAATGTGTGTATATTCTCTTTAGAGTCTAGAATAGTGTTCATTTTGATACACATTTCATTCTTTGGATGAAAATGTTCTTTAAATTTAGGCAATGTTTCATCATTTCACATTCATTCATTTTCGTCAATTTTACTATAACTAAAATAACATTTATGCACATTCTGACTAGGCCGAGCACAGGCTCCAGCACCATTCTGGTGGAAAAAGGGGTCACAGAAACCCTACACATACCCCTAAACCTAACCCTTCCACTCCGTGACTAAGTTTTTGTTTAGTAAATTTTTTTCAGTGTTTTAAAGTTTCAAGTTACTTTTTAGTTATTTAGTCAATTTAGTAATTCAGTACATTTAGCTAACTTTAGGGCTGTCAAAGTTAATGAGTTAACTAATATCATTTAAATGTGCTTAACTCTGTTTTATTTCTCAGGGTTGTCTGGTGTTAATCGCTATCTAGCATTTTCATGTTCAATGAAAGCAGCAGGGCTGGGCGATGTGACTATATATCGTGGGGATGACATTAATAATGCCATATTGTGTATATAGTGATATGTAAATATCCATGTGTGCGGTGTGGACTTATCTATGTGGGCAAGATGTCACGCGAGACTTTAAAAAAACATGGACAGGGCTTTTCCGGTATTGAAAAATGTTCTGCCACCACCAAAGCAAATTCAATGACAATCATGTCGCGATCAGCGCTTCAAAAGTGCTAAATATTCTTCTCATCTGACACGCACATCGGTGTTTCGCATGAGTGTCGAAATCTCTGGAGTCCAGAGGGATCACTAGTGCTACTCAATCATTTTTGACCCTGGAAAACTCCTATTGGAGAAAGACATCTCCACAGAAACGGATGACTCCCAAACAAGACAAGAAAATGAAGAAATCGTCATTAAAACAGGTGTGATATCTGTCGTGTTGGTTCTCAAAAGCAAACAGAAATGTATCGCAATCTGTCACACGATGATATCCATCCATCCATCTTCAACGGCTTATCCGAAGTCGGTCACGGGGGCTGCAGCTCCAGCAGGGGGCCCCAAACTTCCCTATCCCGAGCCACATTAACCAGTTCTGACTGGGGGACCCCGAGGCGTTCCCAGGCCAGTGTGGAGATGTAATCTCTCCACCTAATCCTGGGTCTTCCCCAGGCCTCCTCTCAGCTTGACGTGCCTGAAACACCTCCCTAGGGAGGCGGTCAGGGGGTATCCTTACCAGATGCCCAAACCACCTCAACTGACTCCTTTCGACGCAAAGGAGCAGAGGCTCTACTCTGAGCTCCTCACGGATGACTGAGCTCCTCACCCTATCTCTAAGGGAGAAGCCCGCCACCTTTCTGAGGAAGCCCATTTCGGCCGCTTGTACACGCGACCTAGTTCTTTCGGTCATGACCCAGCCTTCATGACCATAGGTGAGGGTAGGAACAAAAATTGACCGGTAGATCGAGAGCTTTGCCTTCCGGCTCAGCTCTCATTTCGTGACAACGAAAGATGATAATCTCTCGTAATTAGAGCTGTCAGACTTAACGCATAATTCTTTTTTTTTTTTTAAACACATTTACTGTTAATACAACTTAAACACATGTTGGGAAGGATGGAACCTTTGTAATGTGTCTGCCCGGACTCAATACACTGATGCGCAAATCACCACACACCAGAGCCCTTCTACCGAGCCTACAAGCTTAGCATAAAGTAGCGGTACTGTCGTAACATGTTAGTTGACGTTACACACTCTCCAATGATAGAGGCGCAGAGGTTATCTCACTAAATGAAAGAAACTCTGCACACGCACGCACACACAACAGTGCTTCAGTGATCAATTGTTTGATGTACAAAACAAGCCCAGATGGGACGTGTGATAAATCATGACACAGCTTCACGATTGCTGTAGCAAAGCACAGCACAGTCTAATGGCAGATTTATATTGTGGAGCATGAGGGATTAAGAGATTTAATGTCCATTGCAATGAACATGCAACCTATATGGGGACTAGTTCTTTCAATTAGTCAAACTTCCACTTAGACTTCGGTAAGCATTTAATGTCACTTGAAACAGTGATATTTTAGTGCATTTATATCTGTATAGGCTACTGTGTTTTGTTTTCTTTCCTGAGGAGGAAATTAGGGCTGGGATAAACGATTATTTTTTTAAACGATTAATCTAGTGATTTATTTTTCGATGCATCGATTAATCTAACGATTCATTTTTTTCAGTCCAATTCGATTTCGATTTGATTAATCGACTTGTGACAACACCGGTAATACCGGTTTCATCGGGGGTGGGGGTGTATAAAATGTAAAAAAAAAAACATTTGCCGGGAGTTTGATTGACTGGCGATCTGATCAATCAACCATAATACGCCATTTTTGTCCGACAAAGAAATCAGGAGAGAGAAGATTAACGTCGGTGGATTTGAATAACGGATTGTAGGCTACTGTACTGACATCTTTCCGCGGTTAAAACGACAGTCCTTCTGATGTAGGCTACATTCATGTTTAGCCTATTTGATGCTATAAATTAACCAAGGAAAAGATGATCGGTTCACGAGCAGCTTTAACTGAGGCAATCTGTCACGACACATTAAAGAGCCACAAAATAGTAGGCCTATTTATGGTTTAATTTTCTTTGAATGACCAAATTTGAAAGTTGAGACTTTAATAAACGTTAGCAGGTAACATTTAATAAAGTCTCAACTTTCAAAATTGGACCTGTCTGTCAGCGCGTTGTCAGTGTCCTCAATGTATTTTTCATGACATTCATTCATAGCTATAAGCGCATTATTAATAGCTCTAAGCGAAAACTTTAGGTGTCGACAACGTATTATAGCCTACTGCAACATCGAGTGCAAAGTGGGGAGTTGAAAAAAAACTTACGGTGCTCTGTCATCTGCAGCTGCTCCCGGGTAGCGCCTCTTCAGATGCTGGTGCATTGCCGTGAATGGAAGGCCATCTCCATTTTGCAAAGACGACATATCACGGAATTGTTTCCTTTTAAATTAAAGAATTCCCATACTTTAGAGGAACGAGTGCATGCCGCCTTGCACTTCTGATAGTCTGAGGAGCCACTCGTGTTACTACTACTCGGCCACCATCTTTGTTTTGGATCCGACGAATCGACACGCATATTTTGCGTCGACGTATTTTTTGCGTCGACGTCATCGATGACGCCGACGCGTTGTCCCAGCCCTAGAGGAAATACATTTATTTTGACAGGAAAAAAATATATATAGGTGTCAAATTTCAGCACTTTCAAAATCAAAGATTAATTGCGATTAACAACAAAGAAATATGCAATTAAAAATGTTAATCGAGTGACAGCACTACTTGTAATAGATGCTTTTTCTTCGCGCTAATTTTTTTTTTTTTAGGGGTGGACCGATCAATAGGCCACCGATCTAAATCGGCCGATTTTCGTCTTAAATCCATAATCGGCGATCAGCCTGTCATGCCTAAAATCAGGGCAGATCTTTTTTGCAGCAAGCAGGGAATCACACATACACTGCTACTCTAATGAATGAGCGCTTTCTCAGCCCGTGATTTATGACCGAGTGGCCTCAGGAGGGTGAGTTGTTGGCTATTAAAAACATTTACGAATGTGAACTTTCAGACATACAGTAATTTAGATGAATATGCCAGTTTGTTTTAAAACACGAGTAAGAATAACTTGTATGAATATTAAGCTGCCCATTTTCTAGAGTCAATACAGTAGTTATTCTGACTTGCTGCACAGTAAGCACATAGAGGATAAAGAGAATGCAAATGGTCATAAAAACTAATTAAACAACAAATAAACATGCAAACACAAATCTGAGTATACGTGATGTAACGTGAGTCGCAAGAGACTGTTTGAGCGATCAAGAGGCCTATTAGCTTCTCCCCATTCAACAAGTGCACTCTCCGTCGGTGCTCTCAATATCTCAGTCACTTTTCCCAATTTCATTGAGGATACCAATTTAAATCAGACTGATGTTGGTCACAATGCCACTAATAACCGATATAACCATTTAACCTTAATAAATAGCAAAAACATTGATTTTACATTAATTTGTTTAAGAAACACTAAAAAAAAAAAAAAAGAGTTACTGTCCCTTTAAGAGATCAGAGAGCGCCTCACAGTGTACCGGTTCAAAGAACATCAACGGTTTCTTAGCACATCTATGCTGTGTGAGATTAAAATCTATATTTCTTTTTACTTTTTTTATCTGACTGTAAAAAACAGAAAGGATATTGAGACATATTATTAAAAACAAGACGATTTTCCAGCACTTACATTTCTAAAAGTTACATTCAAGCACTTTAAGCGCTTTACAAACCTTGTCTGATCCCTGTAAACGTGTAGAAAAAAGCGCAATACATTTTTAAAAATATTGAGTTATGCCACGAAATGGTTTGTAATTTTTTTGGTTCACGATATCGAAATTTGATTTATCGTCCAATCCCTAATACAAACCCATTTTTATTGGTTTTCCAGACAATTGGTTTTACTACATCATGATACATATATTTATCATGATATGAAATTACTAGTGCTGTCATTTGATTAAAAAATCAAGCGTGATTAATCTCATAATTTTTCATAGTTAATAGTGATTAATTTTGAAAGTGATGAAATCGCTGTTGTGAAGTGTGTATTCTGGCATGTGCATCACTTTAATGACCCCACGTGGACACATCGCAAAGGTTCCACCCTATTACAGGCAGTGTTTAGTTGTCCCACGGAGCTAAATAAAATGTCAGAATCTAGTGTCAAATCGATAAATCTGTTAATTACAATTATGAAAAATTAACGCGTTTAAACGTTTTAAATTAAAATTGCATTTGTTAATGCATGTGACAGGGCGGGTCCGGGTCGTGATCATACACACAGGATTGTGCGGAGGAGAGAGATAGTTTACGGACATGTGCGTCATGTGTGTGTTTTGTCTGTTTCTCCTTTGCACCAGTGTCCACAAAGAAGAGGCTGTCATCTGTTTTATTCAGATATGAACCCCCCAGTAACTCGCTCCTGAAGCCGCACGTCATCCAGAAACTCTTCCAAATCATTGATATCACTGTATTTGTTCCAGTTCTTTTTCTTATTTTTGTTCACGTGTTTTCTACAATTGAGATCCGAACTGTTGCCTTCCAGATCCTTTTTTAGAGGCAAAAACCCCGGTTGAGCCGCAGCCATGCGTTTATGTTTTTGACCGAGGCAAGTCACTACGCCACCACGAGGACCTAGAGCGCATTGGTAATTCTAAATTAGGGAGAAAAGGTGAGAAAAGGAGAGTTTTTTTTATTTTATTTTTTTATATAAATAATAATTATATTATATGATATATTTAAACAAATGACTAGACAAACATGCGGGAGAGTAATAAAATTGGTTTTCAGAGGTTGTGTTTTTTTTTTGATGACCTCCTGCTTCATTATTGAAATGTGGACAGGATTTGGTACAAAAATGGCAGAAGAAAATATTGATACAATATTGTGAGCATTGCGATATATGATATATATCGACACAGTCCTAATTATATGGTAGAATCAAGAGTCTAGATGGCAGTTTGCATATGGCACTGTGATCTCCCTATATCCTTATTTATGGAAGGCAACGAGGTAGGGAATAAAGCTTGTGCAGGTTCTGTCGTATGGTTTGAAAAACCTGAAATCTGACGTTTGTACAGATGCATAATTTCAGGATGAAATCCACACAAAGTTTAATGCATGAGGGCCCCTTGTCTCATCGCTCACATTTGATCACGAGCATCTCTTCTAGAATCTGAATGTATGCATTGTGTGATCGTGTCAGTGAGCCGTAATCCTGGATACTGCTGGTGCATTTCTAACAGGGATTGAGGATTAAGGATGAGCCGGTTAGCCTGGCCTTCTGGGACATTAGAACCTCAATGTGCATGTCTCTCTTTGTCCTATCTGCATTAAAAAGGGCCATAGTTTATCTATTAGGATTTGTGGTCTTTAGTGGCAGAAGGCTTGAAGGGATGGAGGACAACAGATTGCTGACTTCCTCAAGCTGCTTTGATGTAGATTGTCTCCTTGTCTTGATAGAAATTACAGCCGTTCACATTTCTTGGTCTTTCGTATCATGCCTTACAAACCGTACTAAAGCGGTACTTTGGCACAGCGAGTTGTGGCTATGGTTATCACATAATAAACACAAAACCAAATAGTACGAACAGAAAAATGCTTTCAAGAACCATGGGAAAATATACAGAAAAACAAGAGGGGATTAAGAGTGAAATCTTTGAAATGTGTGAGTGTTTATGTATGTGCATATCTCTAGTGTGTGTTTGATTAGCCTGTGCTCTGTTTGAGGAGGATTACTGTTGGCTGACAGGCAGACAGAACAGAGAAAGCCGACACAACCATTAATTAAACAGATTCGCATGCATAGAACTACCACTTCCTGCTCGAGTTCTCATACGACACAGCAAGTGTACACACAAATGAACAGAGCTGGGAATGACATGAGAGTGAGTGATGATTTTTCACGATTGGGAGAACTATTCCTTATAACAACTTCATGTCGGTATCTTTTAAAAGTAAGGTTTCAGCAGATGGAAAAATATAACACATGAGGAGAACATAACATGCGACTAACCGGGCATCATCATTCATGCTGCTGTTGTCCATAGGAGCCATGAAATTCATCAACTTACTGTGAATATGGAACCTGACAAACAACAACATAGATATTATTGCTGTAATCCACAATCAAAATGATTAAATGAAACATCAGCTCATAAAAATATATATATAGCTAAAATAATAGCTAAAGCTCAGTCAAGGATATCATTGAATGACAAGAATAAACACAAACAGTCATGATGATTAAATTGAATTGTGACTGTGAATACACATCTTGAGTGGCACTGAACTCATTTAAATGATGAACGGCAGGACAAACATGCAATTAAAAAAGATGTTTGATGAGAGATGATATCTGCTGTTTAGTCAACAGAAACCCCTCTCACTCCTTCCTGTCTGTCTTGATTACTCATCTGAATTACTGAGATACTGTTAACTGCCACACTATTGTAATGGGTTTGTAATTTAATGAAAATAAATAGCTGAAAATATTTTGCTATAGCATTAAATGGATAGTTCAATTAAAAAAATGAATATTCTCTCATCATTTACACACCCTCATGCCATCCCAGATGTGTATGACTTACTTTCTTCTGATGAACACAAACAAAGATTTTTAGAAGAATATTTCAGTTGTAGGTCCATACAATGCAAGTGAATGGTGACCAGAACTTTGAAGCTTAAAAAGCACATAAAGGCAGCATAAAAAGTAATCCCGACAACTCCAGTGGTTTAATCCATGTCTTCAGAAGTGATATTATAGGTGTGGTTGAGAAACAAATAAATATTCAAGTCCTTTTTTACTATAAATATCCACTTTCATTTGCACATTTTTTCACATTTTGAAAGTGAAAGTGGAGATTTATGGTAAAAATGACTTCAATATTGATCTGTTTCTCACCCACACCTAATATTTTGTTTCTGAAGCTTCAAATATTTGGTCACCATTCACTTTCATTGTATGGACCTACAGAGCTGAAATATTCTTCTAAAGTCATACACATCTGGGATGGCATGAGGGCGAGTATATATGTGAGACTTTTCATTTTTGGGTGAACTATTCCTTGAAGGCCGTCAAGAAAACGACCAGTTCTTCAGTATCGGTTCTAGCGATAAGCATCTGCATTTTCATTCTTCACAAAGATGAAACTAAATTTGCGACCATATAGCAAATTAACTGCAAAAATATCATATCTATTATTTAAATATTTACAATTCTTACATTTTTATTGTTGTCGTCAAATGATTACTTATTGCGTCAAAGAGAAATAAAACGGCAATTCAAAAATCGGTTCTCGAAAACAAATTTATCGGCATTAGTCCATCTCGAATAAAGAACAACAGGACAACAAAAACTAACATGATGTTTGAAATACTTCACAATTCAAATTCCAAATTGTATTTATTTTAATTTCTGAAATAACGGTTTAAAAGAAAAACACAATCAAAACTCTACCTCGTATCGGTGCCAAATCACAATGCAAAAATATCTTAACCCTTACTAAAGTCCAGGTGCACAGAAATTGGAAACTCATGGGTAGGCCTACTAAATCCCTCATCTCTGGTGTGCATTGAGAAATCTTACCTGATCTTCCTGCCTTTGCTGGCTTTGGTGTCCACCTTCTTCTTAATTTTACTACGCAATTTCTGGATGGCAAGCCACTGCCTGTGAGACCAGAGGTTGGGTTATTATGGTCAAATGCATCCATGAAAGCATGTACACACACGCACACACACACACACACACATACACACATACACACACTCACCTTCCCATGGCCACTTGATCATTGGGGTCTGATGCACTTGTTTTGCGCTCGATAAGCTCTCGAAGGAGCTTCGAAACAGACGAGAGAGGGAGAGAAACAGGAAACATTTAATTTTATAATGAAATACATCAGAGAACACAACAGGCATCTCAGGCTCATTATTTCTGGCCAAAAAGGTGCCAAAGATTTGGAGAACGTCATGCACATGTGTAACGAGCATTCAATGATAGCCAAAGGGGCATGTTTGACTTTACCCCATAGCCAGTCAAAAGCTTTGACCATGTGTATGTCAAGCTGACACGGTCATTCGGATGTTACCGTTCTTGAGTGCAGACACGCATTGTGAACTTAACACAAAGACGGACGCGCTAGCCCCCACGTCCATCGGTGACCCCTATTTTCATTGATGCATTGCAAACACATTCTAAAGTGTATTTCAACAGCTGTAACTGCAGCAGAAGAAACAGACTGTTCCATCATTGCTGGTTTGGTTCTCATTACTCTTCCTCTTGTCCACAGAGGCTGAAGATAAAGAACCCTCAGACATGAGCACTCTTTTACATCAGTTGCTGTAGAGCCCATAACCTGACCTCCATCAATCCATCTGCCCCATTTAAATCACAGCTATTGTCTCCATGCAGATGCAGCTACTTCTTATCAATTGTTTTTGTCACCATTGCTGATAATGGCGCAACATGACAACAATTCCACCGTGCAGGTTTTCTTACCTGGTGGTAGAAGTCATCATCATCAAAGATCTCCTCATCCAGATCTTTGAGATGCACATTAGCTTTCAAAGCCAGTTCTGCTGCCTGAAACACCAGAGAAAGGATGCAATTAGTCTAATACAGTTACTTTTAAAAGTAGCATGTTACATTATATAGTTTCTCCTAATAAAAGAAATCAATCGCATAACACTACATTCTCATCTATTGAAATCAATGACCAACCTGAAGCTACAGTCATGAATGAGCAGCTTCCTAAAAACAGAACCAAATGCATGTCTTACCTCTCCTTCGGTTGTGTTGCTGCTGTCTATTTCAGGGGCGGAAGGCTCTGGCTTGCCCAGAACTCTGTATTCAGACCTGCGTGTCTGTGTGCGCCTCACCAGCCTTTCTTTATCCATTAACACCTGCTCCACCTGTGTCAGAATATTCCTGTCAAAGGCTCCAAACCCCTGTGTGATGGGCAAGAGCAAGAGAGAGTGAATAACTTTGAGTGTACAGGAGCAGTTGAAATGACATGTCAAACACTATTGTACTTCTGTGTGATGTGCCATACGTCATCTACAGCATTTTCTATTACTTTTAAAATGAGTATGCATGCAGATTTAACAATCAATTTCCTATTAAAGAATTAGTGCATCCAGAAATTACAATTCTCTCATCATTTACTCACCCTCATGCCATCCCAGATGTATATGACTTTCTTCTACTGAACACAAAGATTTTTAGAAGAATATTTCAGCTCTGTAGGTCCATAAAATGCAAGTGAATGGTGACCAGAACTTTGAAGGTCCAATAAGCACATAAAGGCACCATAAAAGTCATTCATAAGACTCCAGTGGTTTAATCCATGTCTTCAGAAATGATATGATTGATATGGATGAGAAACCGATCAATATTTAAGCCCTTTTTTACTTTAAATCTCTACTTTCACTTTCTTCTTTTGTTTTTGGTGATTTGCATTCTTTGTGCATAGCACCACTTTCGTGGGCAAGGAGGAAAATCATATCGCTTCTGAAGATATGGATTATTAAACCACTGGAGTTTATTGGATTACTTTTATACTGCCTTTATGTGCTTTTTGAAACTTCAAAGTTCTGGCCACCATTTACTTGCATTGAATGGACCTACAGAGCAGAGATATTCTTCTAAAAAAATACATTATTGGTTCACCAAAAGAAAGAAAGTAAATGATGGGAGAATTTTCATTTTTGTGTGAACCATCTCGTTAATTTAAAAGACTACATGGGACATTTGTATTTGACAAATATAATTTGCAGGACTACGAAATAAAAAAATAAAAAATCTTATTTGGTTTTAGTATGTGACTTTTCCATTACAGCAAACAGCACATTCTTGATTCATACTTTTGGTTAATATTATTTCAAATGTAAAGCTTCTCAAAACTGCTTAAACAGAAATTGGTATAGTAACTTTTATAATAAAATAATAAAAACATGAGGAGAATATAAATGAAATGTGAGGAGAATAAAAACAGTTCCACCAGCTCAAAAAATCTAAAAATCCCTTTTGCTCACATTTTTATTTTTTTTATATAGAATTGGTCACCTTTCGACCAATGATTGGTTAATGACTTTTCCAGTCTTTTGTGATTGATAGATGATGATGATGATTTTTTCAATAATTGTATAGATATTGCATTATAAAAGAACAATTTATTTGTGCGGAGCATAACAATCATTAAATACATTTCCATGACTTTTTAAGATCTTATTAATTTTATGGCTTTTTTTAGGCTTGGATATCACAATTTTAAAAATCGTTTTCCAGGACTGTGGGATCCCTGATAGTCCAATATGCTCTTATAAATATGTTGATTTTTTCCCCATAATATTGACAATGGAAAGGTCATTGGCATTGAAAGTCTATGCTGTTGTTACCTTATTGCTCTTGCCCATTGTGAGCCGCGTCTTGTCGTACCATTTCTGCAGCGTGGCATCCTGGTAAGGCAGAAAAGCTGCGAAACGTTTGGCCATGAAGTTGGGATACTCCGCCATCTCCAGCTTTCTCTTGGGGGGTCCGTTTCGACCTGCATCTTTCTCATCATCCCCATTTTCCATTTCCTCCTCATCACTCTTTATCTCTTCATCATCTTTACTATTGCTGTGTGTCAAGTAACATTCATATAATGAAATTATGCGTTTAAGCTGTACAGTTTGAAAAACGGAAACAATGTTATGTAATACAGTTAGCATTAAAAGAAAAATGTATCTGTTGTCACATACGGTGCCAATACACCCATATATCAATATATTCCAATACTTTTCCTCACAATACTGTATTGATACTTTAAATCCTTGTATCGATATTTTTTGAGAAACGTAACTGCTTAACGAACATTGGTGTCATGTTGCTTTTGCTCCCGTTTTAAATGGCAATAAGCCACTCGTGTGCTTCTGCTTCACGTTGTGTCAAAGAACACCCCTTACACATGGCAAATATTATGAATCCCCCACTGTAAGAGCTGAATTCTGTAGGAAACACTGCATGGAATTACCAGAGTACATGTCCAAAAAACATGCCAGTACCACAGGGTTAGGTTAGGTACTGTATTTGCACTATGCTATTAGAACGTCCCGAATAAAAAGCTGAATGTGGTACCTGTTGGCTCCCCAGGTCTTCCCTTGGGAGATGGCTCGAGTTTCTGGGTTTTGGTAGAGCAGCAGATCTTGGAGCTCCTGTAGAGATCTTTGCAGAGCCTTCAGGGCTTTATGACCTACCATAAGCAGATATACAGATCTTATCAGCACATGTCTGACCATAGCATCAATTCTGTACACCTCTGTAAATATAGAGTCATTCCAACTCACCATCGCTGATCTTTAATAATAATAATTTGCATAAGATGAGTCCAAACACGCCCACGAAGTGTGCATGCATGCATGTAGGAGGGAGATATTTTGGTTGTTAATTACTTTTAGATGGCCAGATATATTTTTAGAATATTTGGGGATACATTTAATATTAAAAATAAATGAATTGAAAAGACGTTAGTTTCTAAAGGCTATTGTATACTTTGCTTGTCATGATTTTTATGCTTAAATTCCCCCACATATTTTGAGCATGTTTTTCCCAGACCAGGTCCCTTATTTTTTTTTTCTTGAGAGATCTGGTAACACTGAAACTTGTACATCTGCTATCCTTAGCACATAGTGCCGTCATTTTAAAAATGAACGTTATTAACCGTTCTTTATTTCGTTCTAACAGGTTAAGATGGCTCTACACTAGCAGACTCAAAACAACTCAATTTGGCCAAGGGTGTCACACATGCAGACTGTTTTGCTAAGATCTCGCTCTCTTCAGTCAGCGGTATAACACCTGAAAATCATTGAAAAAAATCAGCTAGTGTAGAGCCTGCTTTACCAATGGGAAAGGAAGCAGCAGAACACTGTTCTGCTCAGAATGAACTGAAAAAATTTTAGTTTTTAGTCCCTGATTAAAACTAACTCTTCAGCCCAAGGCATGCAAGCCAAACAAACACTGATGCCATGGTTTACAAAACAAGCTTAAAGCTGTTGCCTTTCAAAACACTGCTCAGTTTGTTTAAAAGTTTCAATGTCGATGATTGACTTAAACATTGATGTTAGTTAGGGGTGGGACTACTTGTCTGTCAGAAAAATATCCTAGTGTATCATTTCAAAACTTTATGAGGGACATGTGCCTCCTAGTTTTATTAGCAGAGCAAACATGCCAAGCAGGGCTCATACAACACCTGAAGCATATGGTACAATTCACTTTACATAATGATAGCAAATAAAATAGACTGAGGGGGAAGTGCACACACTATCATCTTCACTGCAAATCAAAAGTACACATGCACTGCAAACCCTCGCCTTCTGTCTCAAAGCAACGTGCTGTTCAGAATTCAGGAGGATGGCCTCATATCAATCACACGCTGGCTAAAGGACCAATGCAATACATATGCAAATAAGCAGCAGGCAGTCTCTCGAAGCACCCAGATCTGCCTAAGAAGTGCACAAATGTATTAATTGCTCAGAGGCTGAAGTTCCCTGATATTAAAACCGCAAGTGAATCTAATGTTGTCGGGGACATGCTTCCTTCAGAGAAGTTGGTTGACTGCACAGCAGACGACAGGTTTAAACAAGATCAAAATGCAGCTACACACTCTTATGATTTAGAGTGAATGTTAAAATATAGAAACAGGATTGGAGCATTATCCCTTGTGCGAGAGACGTCCTGTACATTTATGTCTTTTTAATTTTTGTTTTTTTTCGATCATTTTGGCTGTGTTAATGCCAACGACATACATTTTGCCAAAGAGGTGTATTTTAGGGGGAATTTTGATATTTCAACCTCAGTTCCTCATGCATCTATAACACACGGTGTACACAGAATAGTTACACTCAGGACTTTCAGGACACAATTGTTCCTATTGAAACCCATTAAAACTCAATATTTGATCCCAGTGCCATTAAAGCATAACATCTATGATATTATGCTTTCATTCTGGAGCCCTGGCTTCAAATTATTTCTTTTTTATATTTTCCACCAGATGGCACCATTTCTTTTTATGTTTAGCCTATGGAGCAAATACATGCTTTTTTTTTTTTACTATTTTCTGTATTATAGAGCACTGCAGGCCAAATGAATAAATAATGCAGCTAAAACTGTGTGTCTGTGCGTGTGCGCGTGTGTGTTTAAATGGTTTAATCCTGAAAAATAATACATTTTTGGTAATTATGATCAGGACTGATGTTGGCTAAAAAAAATTACTAATTGAAAGTGGGAAATAATATTCATATATAATATTTATGGTAGTTTTTTGACTCCTGAAAGGACCTCTGACTAACTTTTTTATTGATGCAAAAGGGTTAAAGACCCCATTAAAACTCAATTTGAGTTTTGTGACTTTAAAACTATTTAAAGCCATTTTTAAAGTGTCAATTCAAAAAGGAGATTGTAACCTTTAAAATGCATTTCGAGACACTCACGTTCTGTTTTATTCATTGCACTGCACCTGTTTTAGCCCAAGAATTGAAGTCATCGTCAGTGCTTGGCACGCATCCAGAATTCCAGTGCTCATTTTAGCGAATTTTCATTTGACAGCCCTAGCACAGTGGTTCTCTGGACACTGGTGGGTCGTGGTCATAATTGGGAAAACTGTAGGTAAAACTCTTTTCATGGGGTGTTTTAGCAGGGGCGTAGGAACCATTATATCTAAAAGTTTCAGTTGATATGCTTTCTTTCAAATGATATAACATATTCTTAAAAACATAAAACACTTTTTAAAAAATAAAAAATCTTTAAAACTATTGTAAAGAGAGGCTGATATGATATTTAGAAAGAGTGGATGGTAACGATTTTTGATGCTCCAAAAAGACAATCAGTATTAACGTCATCCATACGACTCCAGTGGTTAAATGAATGTCTTATAAAGCGAAATGATCACTTTTGGTGTGAAAAAGATCAAGTGTTCACGAGAGGGCTGAGGTCACACGGTCTTTCCAGCGATGGCATGGCAACATTTCATTCATTGCAGCAGATGCTCTCTACCCGTGTTGGCATTGCCTACATGTGTGCCACCACGTCTCAAGAGCTCTCTGTCTCTTTGAGGCTTGTTGCTCCAGCCTCCTCCATCTCCCTGTGCTCCTGGTCAGAGTACTTCGGTTCAAATAAATATTTCTGTGCAAAAATGTATATCTCCTCTTCTACTCTTGAAATTCAAATCTTCTGACAAATTTGTTCCATTATGTTTATGGCGTTCGGTCTCTACAGCATTCTCCCAACACAGCTTTAAACAGCGCTGCTCTTCCGATGTGTCGCACATGAGTCACTTTTCTGGTGAACATGCTAACGGCAATACGTCACATGAGAGACCACATGATCTCAGCCCTCTCGTGAATGTGCATATACGTCATGCTTAACGGAAGTGATTATTTATAGTTTAAAA
This sequence comes from Xyrauchen texanus, assembly GCF_025860055.1. Classification (NCBI taxonomy): domain Eukaryota; kingdom Metazoa; phylum Chordata; class Actinopteri; order Cypriniformes; family Catostomidae; genus Xyrauchen; species Xyrauchen texanus. The sequence goes on along the minus strand of NC_068278.1, from coordinate 11,674,412 downwards.
GTACTTAATTATTGATCTTTTTCTGACCTTAAGCTATCATAGTGCTTTATAAGACATTCATTTAACCACTGGAGTCGTATGGATGATGTTAATGCTGATTGTCTGTGCTTTTTGTAGCATCAAAAATGTTACCATGTTACCATCCACTTCCATCATAAGGACCTACTGAGCAAAGATATTTTTCTTCAAATGTGTTCTGCTGAAGAAAGGATATAATACACATCTGGGATGGCATGAGGGTAAATTGTGAGAGAATGTTCAATTTTGGGTGAACTATCCCTTTAAATGACTCATTAAATGACTGTAAAAGAAGGTATACTATTAACTAAGCACTACCAATTAATTCAGTAATGCTGAATGCTCATCACATAACTTGTGTTCTATTAAGGTATATCCATTAAGCAAGCATTAATCTCGAAAGCCTTGCGGCTTCCAACGTAATAAATGAATGCACAGTGACAGCAAATTCTTATATGTTGAAGCAAACTTAGCCGTTATAAATTATACTTTATGCATATGGTAAATATTAATTCACTTACTATTTTTCAAAGCTTCGGTATGTTCAGGCCCTCCCCTGCTCTTGAACTCTGGGAATGTCTGTGATTGTGGAAGCTGGTTGGCCGTCATAAGAGCTTTCTGCATTTTGATTCGCCCTTCAAGCATCAGGTCCCAAAGACCTGTAAGGATTTGAGAACAGCATAAACTACAGAGTACACTACAGTTACACCAAGTTAAAATGGTCAGTGTCACAAATGTGCTACATTTAATTAGTCACCTAGAAAAAAGTGCCATATCCTTCATATATTTCTTATTCATATTTTCATTGGGTCTCAGACTTTTGGACCCCACTGTATGTGCATATGTGAGCGTGTGTAACAGGAAACAGTTCCGTACCAAGCTGGTTTTTCACTGCTTTCCCTTTTTCGACTTCTTCATCCACCATCTCTTTAGAAAAAGTCATCAGCTCGGATTCCTCCTCCTCATCTTCCTCATTGTCTGCTTCCTCTTCGTCACTGGCAGCCGAGCCCTCATCTTCCTCATCGCTGTCTCCAAGATCATCCATCCCCTCTGTGAGTTTCATAAAGTCTGTGGTTTTCATCTTGGAGACTAAGCTGGACATCTGTGAGCTATCATCTGCATTAAGATCCTCATCATCATCTTCTTGTTCTTCATCATCATCACCACCACCTTGTTCTTTCTCATCATTCTCATCCTCCTCCTCATCGTCGTAGTCATCGTCGTCTTTGATGCTCTCCATGTACTTATCCAACATTCCATTATCTTCATCATCCTCTTCTTCATCATCCGCTGAAAAGGTGTAAACAAGTGTTAGCTCTGAGAAAACATCTTCTGGGGTCGTATTATAGAGAGATCCTAACTTGAGAATCGTATCTTATCTGTTTGGTAACCATGGCAATTCAGTTAGGATCTCATTTAGGACTAAAGCTGTAACAATAACATTTCAGAAGTGCATTATCTTATCTTAACTTGATTTAGGATTCTTATCTTACAAAATCGTATCTCATCTCTAGTTCGGGAATCCTAAACCACTCCATCGAGTTCGGTGATCAACTCTTATGTCGGTTACCAAGCAACCAACTACACGCAAACGGCTGCAGTGAAGTAAACATTAGATAGATGTAAACCAGATCCATTCTAAAATTGAGCCTACAAGGTTAGCATCAAAACGCATAATGCAGTGGTACACATGCGAGGAGACAAGACACCGTTTTTTTTTAATGGATGTCCATGGAGGAGATGCATCAGCGTGTTGAATAAACTACTTTTGTGAGGAAACAACTCACCACTTATTTAATTGACCACCTGTCCACTAATTTTCAACATGTTTTACACTAAACAATCCTTTTGAGATTAACTATGTATGAAGATTACTACGATTAAGTGACAGGTAGGACTCATTTATGGCATTAACACCAGCCTACAGAGATTCATTATCTACTGTCTCCAGCTCGCAAAAACTGCATCCATGAATTAAAATAAGTGTTTAGTATTCAAACATTATAAATTTTGTACAATATTGTATATTATCTAATAAAAACTATAATTAATTGATATGTCTGTTGCTTTGGTTTTTAGGATATAAAAATTCAATTAGACAAATACATTGTAATGATTAATATATTATACATGTGGGCCTGGGAAGCTCAGCGAGTAAAGACGCTGACTACCACCCCTGGAGTCGCGAGTTTGAATCCAGGGCGTGCTGAGTGACTCTAGCCATGTCTCCTGAGCAACCAAATTGGCCCGGGTTATTAGGGTGGGTAGAGTCATATAAGGTACCCTCCTCGTGGTTGCTATAATGTGGTTCTCACTGTCGGTGGGCCGTTTGATGAGTTGTGCGTGGATGCCACGGAGAATAGCGTAGGCCTCCACATGCGCTACGTCTCTGTGGTAACGTACTTAACAAGCCACGTGATAAGAAGCGCGGCTTGATGGTCTCAGACATGGAGGCAACTGAGACTCGTCCTTCGCCACCAGGAGGACTTAAAGCAAATTGGGAATTCCAAATTGGGGAGAAAAAAATCTATCTATCTATCTATCTATCTATCTCTCTCTCTCTCTCTCTCTCTCTCTCTCTCTCTATATATTATACATGTAATTATATTACTGTAATAACTATTATGACTGCTGTGTGTGCCCAATGATGCTGATATAAAATAATATATTTGTACACACATATATATATAATTTTTTTTTGTATTTATTTTATTTAAATAGACTCATGCCAAAATCTGCAGCAGCAAAAGTGCACTCTTTTTCCCGCTCACTGAAACATATTCCACAAACATTACATTCCCAAAATACATTAACTAACATAGATGCATCTGAACATTTGGATGGGCAGATTGATCCTAATGTATCAATACTTCTGATACTGGTGTTGTATCAAAAATATTGATTCTCACACAAAAATATTTATTAAAAAATAAATATTCAACTAGGGATATTATTATTTCATTACATGAACATAAACAATAATCATAAGATTAAAAGTGAAATAAAATGGATAAGGCTATATCAGCAAATATTTGAGCAGGATGGGAACTATTCTTCCTCCGCTCATCAGAGCCAGCAAAGCCTTCTCTGCTGGCCTAGCATGCCAAATAAATTTATATTTTTCATTCTTTCATTCTCAATCACCTTTTTGCCTATGTATTTTTCCACTCTTAATTAATCTACAAACAAATAGAGAAAAACGAAACGTTTATCTAGTCAGAATTTATTACTTGATGCTTACAAGCAAAGTGTAACAACTGTTTCACAAATGGCATGCCTGAATCCGAAGCAGCACGTGAGTCTGAGCTCCACCCTGTCAGGCCTTCAGAAATTCCAGAATCCCTCAACAGTGCAAATGAATGGGCAACTAAAGTCAGATTGTCAGATTCATCAGCCAATCAGATTGATTGAATTGTTCTTGTGGGTGTGATCTTTAGGATATGTCCCGGTCGAGGCCTTCTAGCTGGCCTTGAGTGACGCAGTGATACTTTAAGTGATGTACGTAATTCAAGAGCGAAAAGCGTAAAATCAAGCTGTCTGATGAGTATTGGTATTACCATTGAGAAAGAGATCCTTATGGATTTAAAAACACTAGATGTTCTGCATGACCGTGTGTATGCTTAATTTATTAAACAGGAAAGGAGGACTGATTTTCACATCAAGTAAACTGGTAAGTGCTTTTTGCATTGTTATAGCAACATCAGGAGTTTTCTAAGTGTAAATTAGGCTGCTTGAGCATTCAGAATCAGATCAAGTTTTGAAAAGTAGTGCTGCGTTCCATTCAACTTGAAAAGTCAGATTTTACAACTTCCTACAAGGAAAACTGTAATGCAATGCATCTTTATGTCAGAATTACAACTTGTAGGCTCGTGCAGAAATTCTCAACTCCGATTTTGCCGAGATGCAGGGGTATGATATCACACAAACATGTCAACACTCAGGGAGAAATACAAAGAAAGTGATAAAAATTCACTTTATTAAGTAATATCAATAAACGAGTTTGTTTCCACATTACATGATATTAAAGCTTGTTTAACAAACGCCTGCAGAAACAGCTGTATCAAACGTTATAATCTATTTTGATAATCTTACACCTGAAGCACAAATGCTAGCTCTGCAGCATTGTTTATCAGTTGGGTTGCTAGGAGACATCTCTAATGAGGGTCAAACTCCTGCTAAGCTAACGGGAGTGCCGCAGTTCCGAATATTGGGGAATGGAATGCATTTATGGTCGGAGATATCAAGTAGGAATATCCCACATCCAGCATGAATGGAGCGCAGCATAACCATGTACCCTGATGAAACAAAATATATTGCAAGCAACATTTAAATCGCAAATATTATTAGATAGATTTTTCCAGGTTTTATAGACCTCCTTGGTAGATTCATTTGAAAAATGTCATTATGATCTTTGAATGTCTGTTCGGGAGACATTCATTTAACAAAACAGTCATGCTGCAGTTAAAATTAGGCTTGAGCATTAAGTGTCGTTTTAAGTTCTGGCTTTCATGCGTGGACGCGTGCATTTCAAAATTTGAATTGGTATTATTAGTTAGCTGCGACATAATGTATGATGTCCATAGACATAGTGTTTTATTCATTGTGAAACTGAGTTTTATTAATGGCATGAATCACACTGAAGATCTAGTCATTTAATGCACGGCCCTCCACTGTGTAGCGGTAATGATAGAAAATCTGTGAAACAGCTTCTGGAGTAAATTCACACCAAAATAACAACATATCTAAAGGTGACATTTCTGAGTTTGTGGGTAATTGTTGTTAATAAATAATTAAAATAGTTAAACATGATTTTACTATAGTAATATTGTAGTAATAACCATGGTTAATTGTGTGGTAACTATGGTTTAACTAAATACCATAGTTAAACTATAGTTACTGTAGTGACACCGTGGTTCATTTTTGTAAGGGTAAACAAAACAGAAGTCTAATAATTTTCTGTTAAGGCTCACAAATGTAAAACAAATAATGACTTGAATTATGACCAAAAATAATATTTTAAATGACCCATTTTATCCCAAGAAATGGCAAAAAAAAATATTTAATACATGTATTGTATTGGGGTTAGAGGTATCAATATCGACGATATTGGACTTGAAATTATTGGTATCGGATTGAAAAGAAAATAAGTGTTATCGCCCATCCCTACTAAAAATCTACCACAAGAAAAATTGCTGTCGTAAAACTCTGAACACAGTCCGCTGACTTCAGCCGTTATATGATTGGCCAGAGAAGACTCATGTGATCCAAGCTGACCGTTACGCTCTCTACAATGGTAAAAGTGCGGAGGTTGATTTCACCGTGTAAACAGAGAAACAAAATCAAAGCACTTTTAATTTGAAGGCTGCAGAAATAAAAGTTTGATAACAGCATTATTAAAATGTCATGCGAGTCTGTAATTATTTATTAGTGTATTGTTTTCAAAGTGCAGCACACCATCTTAGTCTTCCAAAAGTGTTTCCCCCAACAAGCATCGCTGCTCTTCCTTTTGTATCACTCATAAATGAAACGTCATTCACAGACTGTGCTATAGTTATGATACACAGTATTGTAATGTGACCGTTGGTTTTCAAATAAGTTGCAATTCAAAGTATTATTAGAGGTGATATCTGTTTTGTTTTCTGGATGTTAAAATTCTCTCTCAACTTGAAGCTGAAGCGAGTAACTTTTTGATGTTAAAGTGATAAATCACCCAAAAATGAAAATTCTCTCATTTACTCGCCCCTTCATGCCATCCCAGATGTGTATGATTTTCTTTTTCTGCAGAACACAAACAACGCAAGTGAATGGTGAACAACACATTGAAGGTACAAAAAGCACATAAAGACAGGAAAACATTAACCCTTACATCTCCAGTGGTTAAAGACATAGCTTCAGAGGCGATATTAAAGGTGTGGGTGAGAAACATATACATTTTTAAGTCCTTATTACTATAAATCTCCACTTTCACTTTCTTGTTTTGTTTTTGGCGATTCCCATTTTTGCATATCACCACCTACTGGGCAGGGAGGAAAATTTATAGTAAAAAAGGACTTAAATATGAATCTGTTTCTCACCCACACCTATTATATCACTTATGAAGATATAGATTTAACCACTAGAGTCTTTTGGATTACTTTTATGCTGCTTTTTTCTGCGTTTTGACCTTCAAAGTTCAGGTCACCATTCACTTTCATTGTATGGACAAGATCTTTGTTTGTGGTCAGCAGAAAAAAGAAAATCATACACATCTGAGATGGCATGAGGGTGAATAAATGAGAGAATTTTTATTTTTGGTGAACTATCCATTTAAAATACTTTCTCCCGTAACAAATTAACACGTAGAGACAACTTGAACTTTGAATCATTTTGAAGTGCAAGTACTGCGAGTGAATTTATATGTTGTTTAAGATCCAAGTGTTGAACAGAAACATATGGCATGCATTTCAAACGTCACTTCCATCAGCTGTTAAACAGTGAATGCTTCCGTGCAGTAACAAAAACATTAAGGGTGTTCTCCAACCATCAAATTTGTGCCCATGAAGGGCATGCCACTCGAAGGGTTATTCCAAACAAAAGTTCGGAAAAAAATTCTCACAAAGGGCCCTTTTACAAGATTTTTAGTGAAGGGTACATTCAAACTGTGGTGCTATACTCTATTCAGAGTGCCTACTTCAAGAGCTTTGCCCTTTGGAGTGAGTAGGGCATAGGGATGATCACTTTCGATTGGAATTCACCCTAAGTGTACCATTTGGTACGATAATACACTTTGAAAATTCATACACTACATGGCTGAGAGTATAGTGTGTCATTTGGGACACAGCTTGTGTCTATGTGACGCAATCAATACATGGCTAATTTGCTACGTTTGTTTTAGCAGCCTAACACAGCGGCATTTGCTCAACCAATGGTGTGAGTCCGGGGCGACAGAAGACGTGGGATTGTGATTATTTTTGCAATTCTGTTTGGTGGTTTAAATAAAATAAATGAACAGACCATTTTCACCTTACCTGATCCATCAAACTCTTTCTGTAGGTCTTTTCTGGATGTTGTCTTGCCACGATATCGACGATCAGTGTCTGCCAGAAGGGCAACAGATTGCTTCCGCAGATCACCAGACGCGAGCTCTTCATCATCATCACCTTCATCAAACGTATCTATGACTTTGGCTTTAGTCTCTGTAGGTTACAGAAATGTTCAATTAGGCTGGGTACACAACAGCATTTATAAGCATAATCAAATCAACCAACCGAGTATTGTTTATTTTGACCAGCAGAGGGGGCTACTCGCTATAGCAGCTTCAATTAATTTGTCTTCCTTCAATGATTACTTGGTCGGGCCAGTTTTGCCATTAAGGACTGGACCAGGCAATTGAAGAGAATTATCATAAGCTTCAAAGTAAGGCACATACTAGCTATTTATGTCAGAAAGTTATATATTTTACAACAGGTTCTGAATTCGGCATGGGATTATATTGAAAGTTTGGCCTTCATAAATTGGGAATTCCATACAGACCGTACAAACTATAACATGCTGTTGAATAGTAGTCAAATTAATCCCCACAGATGAACAAATAAAATCAATAATTGTATCTTTAATCAGTGTTTTTCCTGCACTAGTAATATCACATACTGACTAAAGAAAGCCCCTTCTCACATATTTGCTCATTTGTTGTTTTAACATATACCCAAATACATGTAATGTAAAATAGGAATATGACATTAATAACATAGAAAAATAAAAATGTATAATAAAATATCTGCAAAGAAATGTACAGTAAGTCAGTACATTACAGCATATATTTGTACTTTGTAGGGAAACGAGTTAAGAAAAACTGGTCCATATGAGGTCCATATGAGAACAGTTAGGTAAAATAGTATTATAATAATTATTATTATTATACAATATTGAATATCTTTGTGTCATATGATAAAATAAGTTTTATATGCTAAATGTTTACATTCTTCGCTGTATTTCATAAAATGATAAAGATGCTAAAAGGGCAGGACCCCTGTGCTGTGGAGTCAGCTGCAATAGTTCTTCTTTGTTTACACATGTTTGTTTAGTTCACTTTTATGCCACAATGTCATCTGGACTGCATATAAAGGATGAAACAGAACAGCACTAAAAATTATCAATTTCATTGAGACTAAGGCTACAATATTCAATAGAGCATGATATACCACACTGTAAAAAAAATATATATATTTCCATGATTTGTTAACTGTAAATATTGGCCAGATCAACTTCAACAGATCAAAAGATTTACTAATTTCTTCAGACAACATAAGAATCTGTGTTTTTGAGTAAACTAATGACACAATAGCAATTCACTGATATAATGTAAAAAAATAAATAAAATAAAGTTAATTCCAATAATTGAGTTTACTATAAAACATTTTTATTAATGATTAGAGATTTATTTTATTATCATAAATTATTTCAAAAGTAACCAGGTTACTTACTTTTAAAGTTTAACCAAAAACATGTCTCACAGTGCAATTCAGCACATTCACCATGGTCAGAATACATAAATCCATCTTGTCCCCTTTTTTAATAAGTAACATGAAATTTAAATGACCTATTGAACACTGACCTTGCAATGTCCCCGTCTTTTCAGATAGCTGGTCACTTTAATTTATAAAGCGTGTGAAACTGTTGACAGTACAGTGAGACATCGTGCTGCCACTGTGTGCAACAAATCTGACAATGTTTCCATTATAACAACCCTCAGAAAGCCTTAAAACAACCCAAAGAATCAAAATACCCTTATACTCTTATACCTTCATCTTGGTCGTCTTCAGGATCCACGAACTTAGGTAAAGGATTTAACAAATCCTCAAGCTGCTGTGATATGGAGGCTGCCATGTTTGTCCTCCTGCACGCTGCAATCCTCTAGTGACGTCATAAGGACGCGTCACAAACAAACTTGTGATTTCCCTTTTCACATTGTTCACAAAAGCTTTTTTAGTAGAGTGGTGGCGAATGACTGACTGACTGTCTGACTGAATGAATGAAAGAAAATTCACACGTGTGTTGGGATTTTTGTTGTAAATTGTATGTGTAGAGAAGAAACGCCTAATATCATAAAAAAAACGCAGTTTAGATTTAGGATTTGTTTAGATATAGGATTTTCTACAGTTTATGTCCTGTTTTTATAACCTCTGAAAACACTTTCTGACTTGATGGTAACAGACACTTGCAGGGCTACATGTGCTTTTTTCTGGTCACAGAGTTTTTTTTTTTTAGGTTTTTTTTTTTTATAGTTTTTACATCATTTGTGTGAAAATAAATAATAACGGAAGTTTCGTTTTTTTATTTTTTATTAATTAATTAAAGGGTAACTAAACCCTAAACCAACTTTTTTTAGTTAATGATCTTTAAGAATGGGGCTTTATTAGTACTGGTCATTGATTCAAGTAATTTTTTTGACATTTGTGTATAAAGTGTTTTAATTCTACAATATATGGTGTAAAAACGTCTGAGTGCTGCCCTCTTCAGGTTGAACGGTGGCTACTGCAGTTGAACTTTCCTATTGGCTGTTTGCGGTACTTCGTGACGTAAGCTGTGACAGCTGACATAAGCAGGTTCCAACTCACCACGCCCTTGGTACGAGCTACCACGCCCATGGCAGTATAAAAACCATCTCGTTTCGTCAAAACCACTGTAGCGAGTCAGGAGTTGGAATTGCGAGTTTTGAAAACGATCAGGATAGAGTATTTTAGCATCTATTTAGCATAGCATTTATATAGTTATTTAGATTATTTCGTGTAGCTTAGGTAGTTAATTAGCATATTTGTTAGTGTAGTATTGTTAGAAGCATAGTTAGTTAGTAGCATAGTATTAGGTCAGTTAGGATAGCTTCAAGTTAGCGTAGATTATCTGTATTTAGTACAGTGGTCAGGATGGTAGCGTAGGTGTAATGTTGCTGGTTGCAACAGCACTGCTGGACTGTATTGCTTTCCATATAGACTTGGAAATTAGAGCCAGGGGTTGCACGTCCTTGTTCTGGAAGACCTCGAGTTCCCGCCTAGAGCTGGAGGAGTGTGCAAACTGCATTTTTGCGGGATTGCTTCTCCAATGCAATGGAGGTGGAAATGGGCTTCTCCAAACAGGTCGCGCTGAAAGCTTGACACAGTGCCAAACGCTGCTCCTCCTGCATGGACTCCACCACCTCAGCGGCATCTTGAGGTGAGTGATCATATATATTTGAATCACAATTTATGGTTAGGCTAAAGTTAATCCTCTGGGGTTGACAAGCGCTTAGCGTCGATGCGGGAGTGTTAAATGTATTGCACCCTTATACATTGTATTACGGTATTGACTACCTGTATAGTTTTATTTGGAGGTATACGGTTTTGTACATGATGACGTTACGCTTTACGTCACATTCTTCTAAGTTGAGAGAACAGCTAACTGATGTTATGTTCAAGTGAAGCTTGCTAAATAAAAATCCTGCTAAAAGGATAAACATCACTGAACAGCGTTTCGTTTGGCTCAACCAATGGTGTGAGTCCGGGGCGATAGAAGACGTGGGATTGTGATTATTTTTGCAATTCTGTTTGGTGGTTTAAATAAAATAAATGAACAGACCATTTTCACCTGACCTGATCCATCAAACTCTTTCTGTAGGTCTTTTCTGGATGTTGTCTTGCCACGATATCGACGATCAGTGTCGTCGATATGAGACACATTTCCTGCACACGAGTGAAGGTGAATGCGCACTCGGATGCTCAACAGGGAGTTAAAACCGCAGTTTGAGCCAGCGGCTCGAATTGATATGGCTCCGGCCCTGTGTCCACAGACAATTCACCCTCCTCCACTTCAGGTGAAGGTGGGGGAGAAAGGTCCTCGACTTCAAAAGACGGCTCCGTGGCAAAGCTACTTGCGTCACTCCAGTCACTCTCCATTTTAGAGTCTGACAGCAGCTGTCAATTAATCTGTCACTACGGGTCTCAGGTGCACGCCCCCCCCGCTCAGCCCCGCCCTCGGTTCGTCCCCTCTATCCCTGCTGGGGTCTGCCCACTTTTCGAGCATTTTTCAAATATTGCTGGTGGGTGGAGTCAGACTCTGAGCAGGGGTTTAGTTACCCTTTAAATAATAAAAAAATAAGTGGCTAGGGAGCCTCCCACACTTGGGGCAATGTCCCCCAGGGGGGTTATAGTGATATTGTGTAACTATAGGGACAATAGTTATAAAACATTTGTAAACTTAGGAACATTTTGAGATGGCAAGATGTTTTATTTATTTATTTATTAGAACGCATTAAGATAATACTATCCAAATTCTATCCTTTCACTTATTGGTCGGATATAAAAAAAAAAACACTTTAGATTGAATCACCTTAAACAAAAATGAAAATGATAGGCTAAATAATAATTTTGTCTCAAAATAAGTGCGATAATTTCAGGGATTCTCATTAGCTACATAAATTAAATAAATCTGTACATTATTCCAAACCTTTGGCCGCCGGTGTGGAATAATGTACAGATTTTTATGTTTCGGAAGGAAATTGGTATTTCAATTCACCAGTGTGGCATTCAGCTGATCACAAATTATAGTCAGGACATTACTGATGTAAAAAATCAGCACCATCACTATTTGAAAAAAGTTATTTTTGATCAAATCTAGACAGGCCCCATTTCCAGCAGCCATCACTCCAACACCTTATCCTTGAGTAATCATGCTAGTTTGATAATTTAGTACTGGAAAATTGCCGTTATATCAAACACAGTTGAAAGCTATTTGGTTCATCAAATGAAGCTTAACATTGTCGTTGTGTTTGTTTTTGAGTTGCCACAGTATGCAATAGACTGGCATGTCTTGAGGTCAATATTAGGTAAAAAAAAATTGCTAAAAAGAAACGGCTTTCTCTAGAAACTCATCAGTCAATTATTGTTTTGAGGAATGAAGGCTATACAATACTTGAAACTGTATCTGATTGCATACAAAGCTGCACACAACAGTCTTCAAAGACAAAGGACAACTGGCTCTATCAAGGACAGAAAGAGATTGTGGAAGTTCAGATGTACAACTAAACAAGAGGATAAGTACATCAGAGTCTCTAGTTTGAGAAATAGACGCCTCACATGTCCTCAGCTGACAGCTTCATTGAATTCTACCTGCTCAACACAGTTTCATGAACAACAGTAAAGAGAAAACTCAGGGGTAGGCCTACAGGACTTATGGGAAGAATTGCAACGAAAAGACACTTTTGGAACAGATAATCAAAAATAAAAGGTTAGAGTGGGCAAAGACACAGACATTGGATGACAGATAATTGGAAAAGAGTGTTATGATCTTAACCCCATTGAGCTTTTGTGGGATCAGCTAGACTGTAAGGTGCGCGAGAAGTGCCCGACAAGACAGCCACGTATATGGCAAGTGCTACATGAAGTGTGGGGTGAAATATCACCTGAGTATCTGGACAAATTGTCAGCTGGAATGGCAACGATCTGCAAAGCTGTCATTACTGCATGTGGAAGATGTTTTGATTTTCAAATTGTAATAGTAATTTTCACATTATTTATGCCCTGACTATATATTGTGATGAGTTGAATTCAACGTTGGTGAATAAAAGTACCAATTTCTTTCAATAAGAGCAAAATCTGTACATTATTAAAAAAAATTGGCTGCCAGGCACTTACATGTGCGCATATTTTTAAAGATGTCATTCCATAAGTGTTCCTTGTGCGAGAGACACATCTCACATTCAGACTAGCATGAGAGCTGCATTCTCTGTCTGGGCCAAGCCCACGCAAAGCCAGCTCTCATTGAGGCAGACAAACCTCACTGCGAGGGCTCAAATCACCCTCGTTCTGATGGACGATTCAGCCTCCCGTGCCCTCCCACTCACCTCTTCTGTGATACCCAAGGGGTCGCACGAGAAGGCACGGCAGGGCTGCGAGGTCGAGCAGGATGAATTTGAGGAGGACCTCTTGCCGGCACATGGCCCACGAGTCCCTCAATCTCATGCAAAGTGTCTATGCCGATACTTTATGTGTGTGACGGCCTCTTCTCTTTTGGCGGTTCTGCCGCTGTGGATGATGACGATGTCATGTCTCTCGCTAAATCAGGCAAGAGGTCAGTACATGATGCTACCGCCCCTCCCGTCAGCGAGGGCGAGGAGCATGTACGCACCACTTATAAGGATATGCTTCACATTCTTTCAGGGGTGGTTGAAGAGCTCGATATTGAGTGGTCTCCTCCAGAGGAACCTACACAATCTCACCTTGATTAATGTTTCCTGCATTCCGGACGCCGTCAAAAGAATGTGTTTCTTAGATCTGCCCCGTTCTTCCCTGAAGTTAAGAGCTATCAAAATCCTGGCACTTGTCCTATTCAGCTCGCCAGCGCAGCGATTACATCCTCTCTAATGTGGATCACGGGGAAGAAAACTGTTATGCCCAACTACCCCCTGAAGAGGAGGCGGTAGCAGCACACCTCGGCCCAGCAAGTAGTAGGGTGTGGAAATCACGCCGAATTCATCCTTCCAAGCCCTGTTGACTGACGTCCGCACTGGCTGGAAGAGCATACTCAGTGGCGGGCCAAGCTGGTTCAGCACTATGAGACATATTATGCCGAAACGGAGTAACGTTTCACAGCCGGCTCACTCCCAATCTGTTTCGAGCCAGCACCTGGCCAAAAGCCCTGTGCCGCTGCCTCAGCACTGCCACCTACCACCGCCGACCCACTGGTGAGACCACGCAAGCCATGGTCCAAAAGGAAGTTGCCATATGCAATTTGAAACAAACTCTATAGCATATTTCTGCTTGTAATACTGGCACGTCTTCGGATGAAACCGTGGAAGCCAGAACGCCATTGAAACGGGGTGGGCGGTATGCAAAGAAAGACTGCAGGCTTCAGCCAATCCTAGATCTGAGACATTTGAATGGTGCACTTGCAAAGCACCCATTCAAAATGATTACTCAGAAAAGGATCTTATTGGTTTGCATCAAAATATTTGAAAGATGCGTACTTTCATGTCCAAATTTTACAACATCACAGGATGCTAACCCGGGCTGTCTCTGGCACCTCGCACATTCACAAAGTGCATTGATGCAGTTCTCGCCCCTCTGAAACTGTGCGGCGTTCTCATTTTTAACTACCTCTTTAGCTATCTATGGCTGATACTGGCCCAATCAGAGGTGCCGTTATGCCAGCACAGAGACTTACTGCTTCAACATCTAAACACCTTGGGCCTCAATGTCAGCTAGGCAAACAGTAAGCTCTCCCCCAGCCTTGGATAGCTCAAGCCTTTTACCAGCAAGGTGTCATGCTGGGGCAGATTGTCAGATGGAAGGTCGTGACTACGGATTCTTCTAACACAGGTTGGGGGGGAGTGTGCTATGGAGGCCTGGCTTCAGGCACCTGGACAGGTGTGAGGAGGGCGTGGCTCATTAACCGCCTAGAGCTATCAGCTGTATTCCTAGCCTTGAAGGCTTTTCAGTCAGAAATAGTGAACTATCATGTTTTGATTCTATCAGACAACATGACAGTGGTGGTGTATGTAAACCGCCAAAGCGGAATTGCATTGACGAGACTTACGCATCACCTCCTCCTGTGGAATGAGTGTCATCTCCTGTCCCTGAGAGCAACATATGTACTTGGCCGTCTGAATTATGGTGCGGACCTATTGTTACGGCAAGGGGTGATACCGGGTGAATGATGAATTCATCCTCAAACTGTCCCGAGGATTTGGGAAATATTCTGCAAAGCAGAAATCGATCTATTTGCATCAGTGTATAACGCCCACTGTCCCCTCTTGTACTCAGAGTCCCAAGCACCACTAGGAGCAGATGCAATGGCCCATAAATGGCTGGCGAAATACAAATATACATGCTAATTCAATTAATTTGCAAAGTCCGTGAGGACAAGGAAATTATTCTATTGGTTGCGCAAAAATGGCCCAATCAGCCATGGCTTCTGGAAAGGATAGAGATGTTCTGCAACTCGCCATGAGAAATACCACTGAGGAGGGATCTCATCTCTCAGGTGCAAGGCACAATCTGGCATCCCCAGCCCAAGCTGTGGAACCTGCATATGTGGCCCCTGAATGGAGCGTGCTAAACACGCCAGAACTGACGCAGTCAGTCATGAACACCATTTTACAGGCCAGAGCACCGTCCACGAGACACCTCTACATGGTAAAAAGGAATGTGTTCACTGACTGGTGTCTTTCACATGGCAAAGACCCAGTAAACTGCATGAACTTGAACTTCTCTTATTTCTTCAAGAGCGATTAGATGCAGGATTCACTAAGTAAAGGCTCAAAGTTTATGTGGAGACTATATCCTCACCACTATAGGCAAGCATGATTTAATCATAAAGTTCTTTAGAGGAGCAAGATGATTAAATCCACCACGGCCGGCTGCAGTTCAGACTTGGGACTTCACTTTGGTCCTAAAAGTGCTCGCAGGGCTCTCCTTCGATCCTTTGGACTCCGGAACTGACAGTTCATGTCTGGAGTTTGGCCCCAGTATTTCAAAAGCCACTGTCAAACCCAGAAAAGGCTGTGTGCCCTTCAGAACGCAGGTGGTTCACCTTCAAGCTTTCTTCTTTCCTCCATTCCTTGCATTTGTTATGCCCCTTACATGTATGCATTGAGCGCACCCGCCAGTTCAGACTGTCCGATCAGCTCTTCGCGTGCTATGGAGGACGCATGAAAGGAATGTCCGTCTTCAAGCAAGACTTTCTTACCGGATTGTTGATGCATTTGCCTGGCTTACAAGTCGAAGGGTAAGATCTGCACAATTGGTGTTAAAGTACACTCAATTAGAGGCATGGCCTCCTCATTGGCATGGACGAATGGTGAGTCTTAACAAGACATATGTTTTGTAGCAGGATGGTCTTCTCAAAACACATTTGCTTTTACAACCTAGATGTAACGTCTCTCTCTCTTCACATGTCCTCTCTGTTTAGAACGCTTACAATTTAGTTTGCCAAACATATACTTATGCCCCTCCCCTTAAGTACGAGCTCCCCATCATTTTACACAACCGCCTGCATCAGGCCATTGTAATTTACCATAAAGTCACAAGCACTTTCATTATAAATAAACTCCCTTCCCAACTGGATTCGTGATGGGGTTAATTCATACTATATAGTTATTTTTAGTTCTGGCTCCAAACTTTGGAACCCCCCTTCTTCTATTTATTAGAACTTCCCTACTCTGTCAACATTTAAATCATCTCTTCAAACATACTTTTTTCCCAGGTTTATTCGTAACTTGATTTCACCATTAGTACAATTATGTTTTTATTTTCTGTTTGGTGATGCTTTGTATTATGTTGATTAGATATTTTCTTTTTTCTATATTTGTATTTAAATTATTTAAAATTGTATTTCATTAATGGTTTTCATTTGTAGGGGGATGTGTTATTTTATGTCTGTTGTACAGCATCTGAGTTAGCACTCAGGGTGCTTTTAACAAACTTGACCTTGACCTTGGCCTAGTTCATATATTCATACTGAGTGCTCCCCTCCTGGCCCAACATATGGGTCGCCATCCCGCAGGACTGCAGTGTCATGTTTCCTCCCTGGAAGGTTATGTTTTGTAGTGAGCCTTGATGGAATTCTTTTCCCCATAAGCATTAGCACACAATGTCAGGTGTACTGAGTTGTAAGAGAACGTCTTGGTTACATACATAACCTTGGTTCCGTAGGACAAAGGGAATGAGACATTGCAAATGCTGGCCTACAAGAGTTAGATTTCTTCTGAGGTGCCAATGCACTCCTTATCCCTCCTTCAGAAAATTCTGAGGAATGGTGTTTGTGCACCTGCTTTTATAGCCGACAGCTTGGCGCCTAAAAGGGCAGGGCTCAAACTACATAGCTGATATTAGACTACTGGCATTATTGTAGAGAGGTTTCAACTAGGCCCTGTGGAAGGACAACTCCCCATATGCGTTAGCATGCAATGTCTCGTTCCTTTTGTCTCAGGGAAATGTAAACGCAGCGTAGTTCTATAGGAAAGACTAGCAGCTGCACATCATCGCAAAAAAATTTACCTTTTATATGTTATTTTAAAAACTTGATTTTGTTAAATGAAACATTAAAAAATTAAACATTGAACAATTGCACATTTTAGGATAATCCAGATATTATCATATGAATTGACAAAATATGATCTGCCTCTTCAAATGTGTAAATTTCACCAAGTACTGCAGATGTTGTTAAAAAAAAGGACAATTTTTTCTGTTTGTGCTTCATTTGTCAACATGTATTTATGGTTTTGTTTAGTGTATTCTTTGTGCAAACACAGTATCAT
This sequence comes from Xyrauchen texanus, assembly GCF_025860055.1. Lineage (NCBI taxonomy): Eukaryota > Metazoa > Chordata > Actinopteri > Cypriniformes > Catostomidae > Xyrauchen > Xyrauchen texanus. Next base: position 11,657,128 of record NC_068278.1, on the reverse strand, counting down.
ACAAACTAGAACAGTGAATCACAACTCAAATATAAATTGAATTAATACAAAAGTTTGGTTACTTGCTTGAAGAAAAAGTTTATCCATCAGTATCAAGATTTTTTTTTTTTAAAGTCACTGTTGATATTTAAACCCCTAATGAAAATATATACGTCAACAACAGCTCTCTGGCCACTGACCATATGAAATTATTTGAAGAAGGTATACTTTGTCTTATAATTCAAGTAATACAAATAAAGGGTTTGTCCCAACATTTTTTAAGTGTCCCTTTAAAAGGCAAATGCTCTGAGCTTTGGTGGAACACATAATAGAAATGTAACATGTTTAAGCAGTGAAAGGTTTTGGTGTGAGGTGATTTCAAGTGTTATTGTGGCAAAGCCTTGAAAGGCAAAGAGGTTTAAGGAGTCAGGTTATGAAACACATAAAGAGACACACCAGGTGTAAATATAAACATTCTGTTTTTCTTATACTGTTGTTGTCATTAGCACTGCTATAAGTCTACAGACATTTGACAATCCACTTTCAAATACACAAATTCTGCTTTGAATAGAGAAATACATTAAATAAATAGGTAAACAAATCAACATAAATAGATAAATTACATTGATAAATTAACTAAATAGAAATATTGTTGCTATAAAATCCCACATACATTTCCACATGCTTGTATCCTGAATGAGTCTGGCTTCTGCCGAAGCTACCAAACCGTCCCCTCATTCATTTCTGTGGAAGGGACAAACAGTTGATTACTGTATCCATTGCCACTGAGGGAGGTCAGGGATATGAAAGGCGGAGTGGAGTCACACATGTCATTAGAGATACTGTGGATGGAGGTGGGTGCACTGGGCTCTGGGCTGGGAGAGTCCCCTGGGTGGTGCAATATCATCTTGCTGAAGCATTGTGCCTCATTGGAGGGGTGGTGTGCTGCATGATGATGGTGGTCCATGCTCCCTAAAGGGGTTCCTGCTGGGCCAGAGGAGAGTATGAATCCCAGGTCACCAGGAGTCTGGGCTTGGGAGGATGGTGGACCCTGAGAGAAATATTTGTAGTCAGATCCCGGTCCATAGTAGTCACTGTGATAATCTGCAAGAACGTTGAGAGTGAGGTGAGCACACGGTTTAAAGACCCTATGAAATCAAAGTGAGAGTTGTATGGGTTTTATACAACCCCTGCGTTACAAAAGGCATAAACAATGCCTTCGCAAGCACTTCGAAGGGAGAACAATCACGATAGCTATGCTGCAAGGACGTTCCAAAAAGAATTCCCAATAAAAATTACTTACGTTTATTTTCCAAAGTTCTCACTATGGATTGTAAAGTCTTCAAAGGGAATATGGTTTAGGGATGATCACTTCTGAATGGAGTGAGACCCCATGTCTGTTAGCTTTAAGGTCATTACTATATATGCTAGTGTACGCCATAATGTTTGAAAACATTTGCTTTCAACAGATATTTAAAATGCAGTTGATAAGATTCTATTGATTTAATTGCAAAAAAATCATACACTGTAAAAAAAAAAAAAAAAAAGTGGATATGTACAGTTGTTTCCCTAAAGAGCTAATCTGACACTTAAAATTAAAATGTAAAAAAATAAATAAAATAAAAAACACATGGTGTGGGGTTTATATAAAAAAAAAACCAAGGAAACAATTTTCATGTAGAAATAGCTAGTAAATTTAACAGACCATATCGTCAAGTAAAGGCTACTCACAATTCTTGGTGGCTTTAATTAGAAATGCTTAAGTAAACTTATTTTACAATACTCTGTTTTAAGTACATTTTACTCACTCTTTTTTGAGTGGACATTTTACTCAATGGTCGCACTGAATTAAGCCACGCTTTAAAAACTGTACAAGCAATAAACGTGTTTTTACATACTTAGTCATGTACCACATAACACATGGAAGCCTTAAACAGTGAAGCTTAATGCATGCTATGTTGTCCATTAAACAGCATATCCTTGCTTTAATGGCAATAGAAACAATATGCAGAGCGGTGCACACACACCTGAACACTTGGTTCAAAAAACATGATTACGGTAACACTCTACAGATCTTTTTTTTATTTATCATGAATTGGTCATTTTGAGTAGAAAATTAACTTCTGACTTCACAAAACAAAAAATTACCAAACGCAACAACAACAAAAAAAAATAAATAAATAAAAAATAAAAATGGTGTAAATCAACTTGCAATCAGTGCAACCATGCAAGCTCATTAATTATTCTGGGACTGGGGTTCGCCCTCTTTTGTACCCTACATGAAGTAGGCCTACCTGCATTTCTTTTTAACAAAACATTTTTATTGTGTATCCTGAAACTATACGCTGCTAAGCACCAACAGATCAGGACCTAGCAGTGTAACTTTAGTACTTGAAAATGCTCATAGATTAAAGAGTGCTCGAATAATCATACAGCGCTAAGAGCATCATAAGGACACAGACTTATGCAGACACTTGCAGGACAAATGCGAAATTACTCCTGATTTATTTTAAACACCTATAGCTACACTTTATGCTCGTTTAATATCAGTATAGGTTTTATTTTAATTAATTTTTAACCAAAAGGCTAATAATAATATTAATAATAATCATAATGAATGCAAATATATGGTTGGTCAATATTGGATGAACAGATAAATAAGTAACAAATAAAAAAGTTATTTGTGGAATAGTTGGTAACAACAAACACAAAAGATGTGGGATAACTGTTGCAGAGAACTGTAAAAATTACAATCAGAGAAAGAAGGAAAACGTCAATAACTTGATGCCCTGCATGAAAATTGTCCATCCAGTATATTGGCTCCTCATCTCCTCTTCCTTTCTTACACCTTAGGGCACTATCGCCCACACCACATGTTGTGGTGGTTTACTTTTAGGAGTAAAAAACAGATTTGATTGGAGAATGTCCCTAAAGTGCAGCTTCCACTCATCTCCTTATTTTGCACTCTGCAATAACACTATGGACCTTTTTATATTCAATGAATGCTTGTCATTAGCAGGACCATACACAAGGCCTCTGCTGTCATTCAGGAAGATTTAATCTCGATCCACAGAGAAATGTTTTAAAACTAAATATTAAAATGCACATCTGATGAACGAAGCAGCGATTGTGTAAAATAAATAAATCGTTCTGCACAAAATGATTGCAAAACAAAATGCAGTTATGTGGTGAATTAAGTAGCAATTAAAGCGCATCCTCGCACCTTCATGTTAAGTGCAGTTTTGGGAAACGCACGTAGAATCTCGAACTACCGTTTGTAAAATCGCTTGTAGGAAACTCTGCGAGCCTGAACCGCTAAAATCAATCGTTATGAAACGAGGGATAGGGCCTACTTTGTTTTCAGTCAATTTTAAGATTTGAATTTCAAAAAAATATAACATTTAAGACATTTAGTTGGATAATTTTTTCATCAGGAAAAAAAATATGATTGTGCAATTTTTTTTTAAAAAACTTTATTTATAAAAAAATATAAATGTCCTGTCGTTCATAAAGCAATAACTCGATATATATTTATATAAACATACAGAGAGAGATATATATATATATATATATATATATATATATATTTTTTTTTTTCTTCATTAATGAATATAAACTCACCCCCATGATAGGAGAAATGTCCGTTTGTCATGAGCTCTCCTGGTTCCAGTCGGTCGGCGTGCAGCGCTCTCATTCTCCTCGGGCTGCGGAAGAACATGTGACGTCTGGCGCCCAGCGCGCTCAGCTGCTTCATGCGCCTCTCTTTAGAGCGCCGATTCTGAAACCACACCTGCACACCAGAACACACAGTATACACACTCACAGATGGGATGGGACCTTCGTTTAGAAAATACGAAACACCAAAGCCGTTTATCTGACAGCCACAATGGCTAATTTTGTTTGTAGCCTACATTGTAGGCTTGGCCTACAGCACGCGAAAAAAAATTGCTATTTTGCAGATTTATTCAGAAGCACATGCCTGGATATCGTTAATCCATGAGAAGTCAAATTCAAAGAAACGAAGAAAGAGAATTCGGTGTTAACCGTCGCAGTTTGTATTTTCTACACTTGTTATAATTCCTGCCACAGAAATGCTCCACGTTCGTGTTATAATAAATGTGTATTCTTTGCAGACTTGCCTGTATGACTCGCATGTTAAGGCCCGTCTCCTGTGCCAGCTGCTCTCGTATGTGTCTGGTGGGTTTAGGTGTGGCGGCGAATGCAGCTTTCAGCGTCTCCAGTTGTTTGGCTTTGATAGTCGTGCGCGGCCCGCGACGTTTCCCGCCCAGATTCTGCTCGTCGTTTTCGTTGTTGCAAATCTCTTTGTCGGACAGCTGTCCGCTTTCAGAGTCTTTACAATCATCTTGTGGATCCTGAGATTCTGGAGATAGGCTCGGATCACTGCACGTAGTAACTGTAATGAACATACACATATATAATGCGCAATTAGCCTCTAATTTCAAATGCGACATCGACTCTTAGAATGAATATAGGCTACTAAACTATAGACAAACTATATAATGTATTTAGGCCTTGAGAAATATTGGCCTTGAATTATAGACCCTAACAAGAATTTGAAACGGTGCGACTCTCAGAAAAAAGGTATAACAGGGCTAAACGGGGCACGCTTTATTTTCTCCCAAAACCGCAACAAAAACCATCAGTAGGCTACTTTCCTAAACACCTGTTTGTCACTATGAACTGCAATGTCTAAAGTTTAATTTTAAGGTCATTTGATCTAATATTTAACCATTTTGAAAATGTTACAAATCTATGTAGCCAATGAGAATCACTGAAATTATAATTTTTTATGTTGGACAAAATATTTATAATTTTCATTTTGGTACAAGTGATTAAATAAAACGTGTTTTTTTTTTGTTTTTTTAAACAACTGTCCAATAAGTGGAAGAATAGTGTTTAGGGGGAAAATATTTGTTATGAAAAAGTTTCAAAGTGGGCTCACCTTTGCAATGGAGATTTATTTGTTTATAGATCACTAGAGATGTTATGAAATTCCAAATGTGATTGAAATGAACAGAAAATGGTTAATCCTTTTCTGAATGTTTATTTTGAATAAGCATCTTACTGTCTCAAAAGTAGTTCTCCAAGTTAACTTGCCCTATAACTACAGTATTGTCCCTATATTTACAAGATATACCTTTACACCCTTGGGGGCCTTTTACCTCTTGCACCTTAAAAAAAGAAGAAAAAAATAATAATTTTACTCAAAAGGCTATTTCTTCTCAAACAAATTGTGTTGCACCATCAATGTTCTATATAAAGAAAAAAACATTTTTTTTCAATCTTAATACACTTTCTGACCAGACAATTTTCTTAAGGTGTGCCTTTAGCCCCTTTATACCCAACCGTCAAAGGTACAAATACGTCACTGGAGTGGTACCCTTAAGGAGATCTAAAGGAATCTAAGTTTTTCTCCGAGATATATAAATGTAGCTTTAAATGTTCACAGTAGGTCCATATGCTAAAAAAATACCAAAAATGAGTTCTGCATTGTAACTAGGGGTACAAAAAGGTCCCCTTCAGGGTGCCACCCCGGTTATGGTCCTTGTACCTTTACCCTTTTTTCTAAGAGAGTGCTGTTCATAAAATCCATCTCAATTACAAGGCTCAAAGTTACTCACTTGACAGGAGGTTTGTGTCTTTTCCCATGCTGTTGTTCATGTAATCCTCCTTGCAGACAAATTTATATTCATCTAGTATGTACAATTCCTCGCCCGTGGAAAGCTGTTTGTTGCACATGATACAGGTGAAACAGTTCAGGTGAAAGATTTTGCTTCGCGCTTTCCGAACGAGATCATTGGGCGAGATCCCCTGCGCGCAACCTCCACATTTAGTGCCATAACGTCTGTTGTGAAGAGACATCATACAATAAATAAAAAATGAGAATATCAAATAACGAAAAAAAATAAAAATTATATATAGGCCTATATATATTATATATATAAAGTGTGTTACTTTTTAACATAGCCCGTGCGAAACATTGTCTATTTTATTTATCATGTGTTTTCATAGAAGTATTCTCAAAGTATAGTTCAAAAGGGATTTTATTTTTATTGTATTAAATATTTGCATTCCTGCCCCATCTTTTTATATATTTTCTATAGTTGGCTAAGCTTATGTAGCCTATAGGTCTAGGCCTATGTCGAGGTAAATGCGTTTTGATTTGCTAATTTATATATTAATTTAATGAGTCGCTAATTTAAATATTCATCAGGCCTACATTTATTAGGTATTGCTTTGATAGAATTTATTAACAGAATATACCCTTCCCAACTGCGCACGAGATAATAACACATTATTTTGAATTTGTATTTATTATTCTGAATGCACGTCTATGGCTTTGCTCTCGAACTCATTCTTAATTCAAATCCACTTATCACATCTTTACTCGCGCTTTTGCAAACAAACGCGCGTGCCGCGAGAGATTGAGGCGAGGCAGGGCGTAATCCTCATCTCTCTGTCTGACACTCACCTTGTAAACAAAGAGAAATCTTCTTTCAGCCTGTCGCGTAGCAAGTTGTCAACTGTTTGGAGGGTGTGTGTGTGTATATTCAATGTGCACCTTTCTAATTTATAGTGATTTTTTAAAATTGAAATGGAAAGACTTAAGCTGTTAAAACACTTGAAAAAAAAAAAGTTTTTCTAAACAGTAGATCAAAAATAGGGTTTCATGTGGTAACATCTGAATTAACTGTTGTTGCTGTTTGTTTTAAATATTAGGCTTATTTAACTATAACTAAACCAACCTGACCATATTATGTTTTACAGTGCTTTATTTGGCGTATTTATAACCAATGACTTATTTTAGGGGTTTTGGAGATCTAGGCTTATATATATATATATATATATATATATATATATATATATAGTCGGTATGGATCTTAAATATCCTGTGGAGTTTTCTTTTATTCAAATACTCACCTGAAAAAGTCGATTTTGCAGTAGAGTCGTCCTTCTCTTGAAAAGCATCTATCAGTTAAATTACATTTACAGTCACAACACTGCACGCATTTGGCATGCCAGGCTCTATCCAAGACGTTGAGCAAAAATCTGTCCAGAATAGGCCTCTCGCATCCAGCACAGTGGACCATATTTTGTGACTCCAGTCACTGTGTTTCTGTCCTTGGTAAAAGACAAAAATCTGCTCGATGTGTTCCAGAAGTTCGAGAAAACTATGTGGTCCTCGATCCAAGTGCACCGAAAGTCACCAAAAAGGCACACATTGAATATAAAGTAGCATCCAAATATTTCTCTTAAAGATGATCAGTGATCGTCAACTCCTCGTTAGAAGATTTAACATGCGTGGATCTTATAGTAGCCTACAATTGAAAATAACAAAAACAAACTGTCGTTGAAGTGTTGATTAATCTCACGTGGAATACTTACAAAATGTTCAAATTTGAGCGCGCGGTATTTCCAAAGCTCCCAACGCAGGAACGAACAATGAACGGTTCAAAACGCGTTAGTTTGGCCGTTTCTAAAAAGTTCAAATGAAAGATTTCAAAGCGTATCACGTATATCCCTGGTTCTTGTGTGTCATTTCCAGTTTCACCTCGCACTGCTTCAGTCCTGGCATGCGTTTGGACGCCGCCGTGAGTCCATATTCCCTGCGATATGACGTCATGATGGAACTGAACCAATCAAATAACAGTAATTTAGTGAAAATTGGTTCCCCTCCAATTTCAGCACAAATTGAGCATTACCCAAATAAACTTGAGACAGAATTGTACATAGTAGTCAAAATGAGTAGCTAAAATTATTTTGACCACTAAGAAACCATTTTTCTGTGCTTCAACATGAATGGTAATTTATTCATATTTTTTTTTATTTTTATAGAATAATGCATATTATTTTAACAGGTTTTAACAGAAGGATACGTTTTGAATACGTTTGTCCTAACTCAAATAAACACATAGGTACACTGAGAGGCTGGGACATATGGATTTGTAAATCTCGGTATTGGAAAGTCATTCTAAATACTGAGTATGGAGCTGACACACTTGTTATAGTCAACATTTCTTTTCAGAAAATACTTTGAAGGATGTATTGTGCAAGGTATCCACAAAACTTTTAGAATTTTTATCACAAATACATTTGAAGAATAGTATAGATTTTATTATTATTTTTTCTGTATACATTTTTTACAACATTTTATATAATATTTATCTAGTTTTATTTTATTGCTTTATTTATTGCTTTATTTATTTATTTCACCTTGTTCATCTATAGGATAATGATTTAAAGAACAGATCTAATGATTCAACTAATCACGTTGTTATCAGTATTATTATTATTATTAATACTATTATTAATATTATTATTATTATTATTATTACTATTATAATTATTAGTAGTAGTAGTATTACTATTATATTATTATTATTTTACCTTAGGCCATTGAAGCATATCAGTTTTTCTAAATTGTTAAAACACTAAACCCCATTCTCTGAACCAGATGCTCAGAGCCCTAATCCCATTGGTCGAATCAATTAATCTTTTTTTTTTTTTTTGCAAAACTCTAAACACATTTTCACTCACTAAAACACATTTCACACTGTGATGCACTTGTGTTGCAAAACAGTTAACACGGGCAGTTGTGTTTAAAAGCTAAACACAACTACAACACAGTTGTCATCATTAACACACAACTCAAAATTGCTCACGCTTGTTTCTACAGTAATAATGTAATAACGTGATGCTGAGGCAGAATGAATCTCTCTTTAACTTAGATTTTACAGTTGCATAACATTTTTGAGTGAGTGTAATGTAATGTGTTTTTCATTTACAGTTTTCTTTGTTCTTTGGGGTTTGCTGTTGGACTACTGTATATTTACAGTATGCGAGTGCTGAATATACTGTATTATTTGCAGTATTTACAGTATACAATATATTCACTGTACCACTGTAAATTATGATGACTATACTTTTTTGACAGTAATAGCGAAATGCGCTCACAATATACAATAAACATGGATGCTGTGTTCTCCATTTTCTGATGTAGTGTCTAATAAATGCTCTGTAGTGTTTATATATTGACTTGATGTGTGAATGATCTGAAAGCATTGTTTGATTTTGAGCACAGATGAAATGGTTTGGAGGAGATTGTTTGATTTTGCCAGAAGAGTCAGGGGTTTTGTGAATATAGTTTGAAGATATGCTTTTGTGTTTAAAATTGTGAGAAAATGGGTGCTTTCAAGAAATGTGTCAAGCAATTGTGAAAACTATAACAAAGGATGATTAACAACAATATTTGCTAACCAGGATGAGGTATCTGGAATATAAAGTAGTTGAGTATAAACTGTGTGTGTGTGTGTGTGTGTGTGTGTGTAGTGTGTGTGTTCAAGCAGAGTGATCAAGAAATTCTGCACAATTCAGACTACATGACCTCGACTGCCATGTGGGAAAAGAGGGGCATGGCAGTTATTCTTCACTACGGGTGAGAGGGCAAGGATCACTAATGATTATAATATAAAGTCCCCGGCTGCTGGGAGATATTACAGCACAATGGGCAGCGCACAGGGAGCAATCTGCGGATCTGGGAAGCGAGAGATAGCAGATATTCTATGCTATAGAACAGACAGGGAACAAGCCTCATGCCTGTATGCTACAGATATCATTAGACGTGGGATTTGATCTTTAACAATGGAATGAGGAAATATGTTCTCATGAATTTATTGTTTGATCAAGTCATACATGTGCATTATGGGGAATCTAATAACGATGAAAAGTAATAGAAAAATCTTGTGATGCTACAAAATGATCATCAATTTAAGAGTGTTGCCGTAAAGAACATCAATACGCTTCCATACATAAAGGTTCCATAAAGGGGTTTTCAGCCTAATAAGGAGAACCTTTTTAAATTATATGGATCTTTAGAAATCCAGATGGATTAATGAACACAGGAAAGTTTAACTTTCCCTGTTAACAAATGATGCACTCTCTAATAGCACCATTGGGGATCTCTGACTTGTAGCAGAGACATTTTACAGTTTTATTTTGTTTAATTGGATACACACAGTGACTGAAACAAATCAACAATTCATCAATTTCTCTTACTAATGTGTCAGAAACATATACACATTCTGCAAAACTGTTCATTTGCTGTTCTCATGCATTCTATTTGCAAAACTCTTCACACAACTCTCAGCAGTCCAGCACAAGTGTCATTGTGAATACATGTAATATGCAGTAAATACAGCGTAATCAAATATTAAAGGAGTATAAACTGATGCTTTGTGTGTGCAACAGAAATACATTTCTGATTGCGATTTTAACAGGATGATTTAGTTTTGACTGCTGTGTGTAAAGTTTTTGGAAATGTGGTATTTTATAATGGGGTTTGTGTATGTCGTTTGAGGAAATGGGTCAATGATTCTGTAAAATGTGTGTATCCAATTAAAAAATAAAACTATAATGCTAAAAAGCCTTTTAAGGTTCCATAAAGCACAGGTGTACAAAATCTTAACTCCCCTTAATAAATTGACTCTAAATTATTAATATCAAGAAACCCTCCTTTTTTACAGTAATGTAAATGGTCTACACTTATATAGCGCTTTTTTAACCTTAGCAGTTTTCAAAGCGCCTTACACTGTGAACTCACACACACACACACACACACACAGTTGTGTTTCCATGTTTTATGGGGACTTTCCATAGACATAATGGTTTTTATACTGTACAAACTTTATATTCTATCCCCTAAACCTAACCCTACTCCTAAACCTAACCCTCACAGAAAACTTTCTGCATTTTGACATTTTCAAAAACATAATTTAGTATGATTTATAAGCTGTTTTTCCTCATGGGGACCCGACAAAATGTCCCCACAAGGTCAAAAATTTCGGGTTTTACTATCCTTATGGGGACATTTGGTCCCCACAAAGTGATAAATACACGCTCACACACACACACACACACACACACACACACACACACACACACACACACGATGGTAGAGCAAGGCTCTAGCCAGCCATTGGGAGCAACTTGGGGTTTAGTGTCTTGCCCAAGGACACTTCGGCATGTGGAGTCATTTGGGCCAGAAATGAAATCACCAACCCTGCGATTAGTGGCCAACCCGCTCTACCAACTGAGCCACAGCCGCCCCTTCAAGACAACATCGCCCCTTCATATCAACAAGCATTTTCTATCTTCAAAAAACCAACAAGCCAACACAAGAAACATATATAACTACAAATGGTTCTTGATAAGAAGAAAGTTTTTTGAAAGAACCAAGGGTGCAGCATATAATCATTAAATGACATTTATCTATAAGAGCTTAATTCATTATATGTGAGTTCTGCAGAAGACAAATGTGCAAACTAATAAGTGACCATAAGACTAATTAAAAACATCAATTATTATATTGACTAGATACAAAGATATCCGGAAATGATTTGGTAATACAAAACCATTTACAACCTATTAACTTGTTTGTCAATAAATTAGGGACTATTCAATGTACATATGGACACAGAGCCTCAGAAGAATAGACTTTATTTTATTGCCTTGATCTGAAATAAGACATGGCTTGATTCTCACCAGGATGGTGGTATCTCACCAGTGTCTGACCTGCACTTTTATGTCCACAGTATATGTCAAGCAGATGAAACATATAATCACAAGAAAGGTTTGTGTTCAGTCCATGAAGAACACAACTGATAGTAAAACTTTGTCTTGTGTGCTTGAATGGGTGTCAAGAAATGGTGCAGGAGGCATCTTCAAAACAACCAAATAAATCAAAGACCATGAGCATCTTGTTTCACCTTTTTCGCCATTGCTTTAGTTTGAAGACAAAAAATATGTACAATCAAACTTGCATAAAAACAGTTTGAATCCTTCACTACTTCTCTTGTCTATGCAGTCAGATTGGAAGAGACAGTCGCAGATAACCTGACCCACTGCATTCAGCCTCTGTTGCTGCTAGATATGAGGCAGAGCTCCCACTGTTTGTTTTGGATTCCACTTTATCTCATTAGCGCGTGTTAATTACTGCTAATTGGTTGAACAGGATGAGATGGCAACCCAGAGGGACCATTCATTCACATAATTTGTGGAATACATAATTGATTATGATTTACCAAATAAAATCACTTAGCACAGTTTAAGCCACGTACTGGTGGTTTTGAATGAATGTGTTATGTTTTTAAACATCTACACTATATGGAAACTTAATCCACACTTGAACATGCATGCATTTCAATACATTAGATAACAAAATATCAACCCAAGCACAGGAATCTGCAAACAATTGATGCTAGAGCTTTTTTCGGATCTGTAACTTCTCTTTTCATTGCCATTTTTGCAATTCATTTTTAGTGGATGTATGAAGTCACTTACAGTACCTCCAAGTTCACACAGGTTTTAGTTTATCACCTTAAATATGGACAGGTTTGATAACTCGAAAGTTTCCAAATAGAGCACAACATTGCTAAAAGTATTTGAATAATTTGAATGAAAATTATTTGAAGTGATACAAATTGTCTTTAAAGCTTTTTATTTCAACAGGTCTCTGGAATACTCTATTCTAATGGCGGCATTTAGCGGTCTAATATTTCTGAGTAACAGCTGCACATCCGGGGATTAATTCCTATCTCAAAGGTCATCCAGGTATTGCGAGTCATCTTTCCCACATTGTGATCTCTGCAAGTAAACTAATAGATTAATTTCAACTCATATCAATGTTTCTTGTCTATTAGTTATTTGGCAAATAGTACTGTAATAAGCTGGACAATGAGCAGTAAGATGGTCATTTTCACAAAATAAACACCAACAGAACAGCAATTTCTTTCTTCTCAAATAATAACATAATTTCAATGGAGATCAATTTTTCAAATCCATTCATTTATTTTAATTGGTTAGTAGCCATGTAATAACCAGGCAAATGTACAGTAAGCCAGTTGTTATCGCAAAATAAACCCCTTTAGGGTGATACAAGTTCCCTCTGCTTCGCATTGGGGTCCCGATCACCCTGCCAGGTTTATTTTGCGATAACAATTGGCTGATTGTTCATTATCCCTTTCCACCTATGGAGAAAACTAATTTTTACTTTCGGAACCAGATTGTTCTATATAAATGTGTTTATGCTATTGTTTTTTTTTTTTTTTAAATAACTACCACTTGGTTTGATATTTTATTATTTAATGCTTTGCCATTTGTGGATTTTTGGGTAAATTCCTTAAAAAAAGAAATCCAGTTCAGATTACTAAATAGTAATCCAAATTTTTAATCAGTGTTGGAGTGTTGAGTGGTAGCAGACTGTAATACTCAATGCATGTTAAGGGTGTAATGGTTGAGCGGTCTCCCGTCCACCAGAGGGAGCCCTCACCTGAATTCTGAACAATGTCACTTCCTGTTTCCTGCCATGTCACTTCCTGTTTGTCATATATATATATAAGCAGTGCTTTCACACACCCATATTGCGAAGTATTGCCAGTTCATCTGCCTCACCAAGCATTTCTCTACTACTGCCTCATATCATCAAATGAACCCATGCAAATCAGGCGTACGAGGGTGCCCGAGGAGGAATGCCATCGCAGGCGAAATGAGGGGTTATGTTTCTACTGTGGTCAACCAGGACATCATTGTAACACATGCCCACATAGATACAGTGCATCAGTTGGATATTCTACAAGGGTGAGCATCACATATGATTCTGTTTCCAGTCAGAATTTTACTCTTCCTGTAACAATTTTTGTTGAAAACAACAAATCATGTGTTACATCGCTAGTGGATTCAGGAGCTGCACTGAACCTCATTCATCATCAACTAGTTACCAAATTCAATATTACCACGATACCATGTATTCCTCCCGTCCAAATCACTGCAGTGGATAATGCACCCATAGGCACAGGTCAGATAACCCATAAAACTATCCCTATTAGGATTCAATTTGGACTTTTCCATGTCGAGATCATAACCCTCTATGTCATCACCTCTCCTCACCACCCCATTACAGTGAGGAAAATAAGTATTTGAACACCCTGCTATTTTGCAAGTTCTCCCAGTTGGAAATCATGGAGGGGTCTGAAATTGTCATCGTAGGTGCATGTCCACTGTGAGAGACATAATCTAAAAAAAAAAAATCCAGAAATCACAATGTATGATTTTTTAACTATTTATTTGTATGATACAGCTGCAAATAAGTATTTGAACACCTGTCTATCAGCTAGAATTCTGACCCTCAAAGACCTGTTAGTCTGCCTTTAAAATGTCCACCTCCACTCCATTTATTATCCTAAATTATATGCACCTGTTTGAGGTCGTTAGCTGCATAAAGACACCTGTCCACCCCATACAATCAGTAAGAATCCAACTACTAACATGGCCAAGACCAAAGAGCTGTCCAAAGACACTAGAGACAAAATTGTACACCTCCACAAGGCTGGAAAGGGCTACGGGGAAATTGCCAAGCAGCTTGGTGAAAAAAAGTCCACTGTTGGAGCAATCATTAGAAAATGGAAGAAGCTAAACATGACTGTCAATCTCCCTCGGACTGGGGCTCCATGCAAGATCTCACCACGTGGGGTCTCAATGATCCTAAGAAAGGTGAGAAATCAGCACAGAACTACACGGGAGGAGCTGGTCAATGGCCTGAAAAGAGCTGGGACCACCGTTTCCAAGGTTACTGTTGGTAATACACTAAGACGTCATGGTTTGAAATCATGCATGGCACGGAAGGTTCCCCTGCTTAAACCAGCACATGTCAAGGCCCATCTTAAGTTTGCCAATGACAATTTGGATGATCCAGAGGAGTCATGGGAGAAAGTCATGTGGTCAGATGAGACCAAAATATAACTTTTTGGTCATAATTCCACTAACCGTGTTTGGAAGACGAAGAATGATGAGTACCATCCCAAGAACACCACCCCTACTGTGAAGCATGGGGGTGGTAGCATCATGCTTTGGGGGTGTTTTTCTGTACATGGGACAGGGCGACTGCACTGTATTAAGGAGAGGATGACCGGGGCCATGTATTGCGAGATTTTGGGGAACAACCTCCTTCCCTCAGTTAGAGCATTGAAGATGGGTCGAGGCTGGGTCTTCCAACATGACAATGACCTGAAGCACACAGCCAGGATAACCAAGGAGTGGCTCTGTAAGAAGCATATCAAGGTTCTGGCGTGGCCAAGCCAGTCTCCAGACCTAAACCCAATAGAGAATCTTTGGAGGGAGCTCAAACTCCGTGTTTCTCAGCGACAGCCCAGAAACCTGACTGATCTAGAGAAGATCTGTGTGGAGGAGTGGGCCAAAATCCCTCCTGCAGTGTGTGCAAACCTGGTGAAAAACTACAGGAAACGTTTGACCTCTGTAATTGTAAACAAAGGCTACTGTACCAAATATTAACTTTGATTTTCTCAGGTGTTCAAATACTTATTTGCAGCTGTATCATACAAATAAATAGTTAAAAAATCATACATTGTGATTTCTGGATTTTTTTTTATTAGATTATGTCTCTCACAGTGGACATGCACCTACGATGACAATTTCAGACCCCTCCATGATTTCTAAGTGGGAGAACTTGCAAAATAGCAGGGTGTTCAAATACTTATTTTCCTCACTGTATATTAGGATACCCATGGCTATCACTCCATGATCCATTGATCTCCAGGAGAAAAGGGGAATTGCTGCATTGGTCACCATTCTGTCAAGAGCATTGTCTGACCACTAAGTTAATAGTACCATGCCTGACCACGAGAGTGGAGAGCCCCCAGTCTAACGTCCACCCTCACATCCCCAAGGAATATTCTGAATTCATAGAGGTATTTAGCAAAGACAAAGCCACCCCACAGACCTTGGGACTGTGCCAGAGACTTGCTACCCGGTTCATCTCCCCCTAGAGGCAAGGCTTATCCTCTATCACTCCCAGAAACGCAGGCAATGGAGTATTACATATAGGAGGCAATAGCATCAGGCTTCATCCATCCCTCTACGTCACCAGCCACAGCTGGGTTTTTCTTTGTGGAGAAGAAAGATGGTGGACTCCGACCATGTATAGATTACAGAGCTTTGAATGCTATCACAGTCAAATACCGCTATCCCCTGCCATTAGTCCCATCTGCCCTAGAACAACTAAGAGAAGCCAAGATCTTTACTAAGTTGGATCTCAGAAGTGCCTACAACTTGGTACGCATCAAGGAAGGAAATGAGTGGAAGACTGCATTTATCACAACTAGGGGGCACTATGAGTACTTAGTCATGCCAAGACAGTGCTCAACCGTCTACTCCATCATCAGCTCTATGTGAAAGCAGAAAAATGTGAGTTTCACACCATGACCACAACCTTCTTAGGATAAAACATCAGCCCCAAGGGAGTAGAAATGGATGAGTTCAAAATCAAGGCAGTCACTGAGTGGCCAGCCCCCACAACCTTCAAGGAATTACAACGATTTCTTGGGTTTGCAAACTTTTACAGGTGGTTCATAAGGAACTACAGCATTGTTGCAGCCCCTCTCACTGCATTACTCAGAGGAAAACAGAGGAAGTTGACTTGGCCTGAGAGTGCACAAGGTACAAGTCTAGTTTCACCACTGCCCCCATTTTGAAACACCCAGATCCAGCCCTCCCCTTCATACTGGAAGTGGATGCTTCAGACTGTGGCATCGGAGCTGTACTTTCCCAGCGTCAACTCCACCCATGTGCTTTTTTTCCCTGGAAACTCACCTCTGCAGAGACTAATTATGATGTAGGCAACAAGGAACTGCTGTCCATCAAATCTGCCCTAGAGGAGTGGAGGCACTGGTTGGAGGGATCCAGGCACCCGTTTCAAGTCATTACTGACCACAAGAACCTGGAATATATTAAGAGTGCCAAGAGAATGAATCCACAATAGGCCAGGTGGATTAAATTTTACTGATACCTATCATCCAGGCAACAAGAATGGCAAAGCAGATGCCTTATCACGAAGACACGATCCAGTTCATTCCTCGCCTATCCCAGAACAACAAGATGAACCTCCAACTTCGGAATGTCCTCCCAATAGACATTAGGTACCCCAAAATCTCAGACAGAGGGTCTTACAGTGGGTGCACACTTCCCTAGGCTCTGGTCACCCAGGAATTCAAAGAACGGCGACATTGGTACGTAAATCTTTCTGGTGGCCCACTCTCCTCCATGATGTTACTAATTATGTTAATGCCTGCCATGTCTGTGCACAAATCAGAACCCCCCCGTCTACTCCCTGCAGGGCTGCTGGAACCTCTGCCCATCCCTCAACGACCTGGTCAAATCTAGCAGTAGACTTTATGACAGATCTCCCTAAGTCCATGGGTTTCACTGCCATCTATGTCATTGTTGATTGTTTTTCCTGTTGTCTGATTCCCATGAAAGGTCTACCCACAGCTATGGAGACTGCAGAGGTCCTGTTTAACCACGTTTTCAGGGTGTATGGACTCCCAGATGACATAGTCTCAGACCGTGGACCACAGTTTACATCACTTGTATGGAAGGCTTTTTGTCATCATTTGAATATCAATATCAGTTTAACCTTTGGTTATCACCCTCAGGCAAACGGTCAAGTGGAGAGGGTAAGTCAAGAAATTGGACATTACTTACGCTCCTATTGTAGTCGCGAATAGCACCATTGGAGCACTTTCCTGCCACGGGCTGAGTATGCTCAGAACTCCCTCACACATTCATCCACAGGACTAACCCCTTTTCAATGTGTTCTGGGTTATCAGCCACCACTGTTCCCTTGGTCAGGAGAACCATCAGAGGTGCCGGCAATGGATGACTGGATTAGGAAGAGTGAGAGAGTGTGGGACAGCGCTCATGTCCAGCTTCAGAGAGCCATCAGGAAACAGAAAATTCAGGCCGACTGCCGGAGGCGTCCCCACCATAATTACAAACTGGCCAGATGTTATGGCTTTCTACGAGGGATCTACGACTAAGGCTACCTAGTAGGAAGCTCAGTCCAAGGTACGTAGGTCCCTTTAAGATACTAAGACATATAAACTCGGTGACCTATAGACTAGAGCTTCCTGCTGATTACGTATCTCTCCTTCCTTCCATGTATCCCTCCTGAAACCTGCACATCCTGCACTGGAACCTGTAACCACTGAATCCACACCACCTCCACCTATGGAGATCGATGGATCCCCTGCCTACCTTGTCCGGGAGATCCTAGATTCCCGAAGGAGGGCTAATCAACTACATTATCTTGTGGACTGGGGTTACGGTCCTGAAGAGAGATCCTGGGTAGCAGCCTCAGACATCTTGGATCCCTCACTCATCAGGGACTTCCACCGTAATCATCCAGATCGACCGGCACCCAGGCCAAGGGGACGGCCCAGGAGGAGAACACCAAGAGGTGTTCCTAGAGGGGGGGATTCTGTAATGGTTGAGCGGTCTCCCGTCCACCAGAGGGAGCCTCACCTGAATTCTGAACAATGTCACTTCCTGTTTCTTGCCATGTCACTTCCTGTTTCCTGCCATGTCACTTCCTGTTTGTCATACATATAAGCAGTGCTTTCAAACACCCATATTGCGAAGTATTGCCAGTTCATCTGCCTTACCAAGCGTTTTCCATTGCCCATTGTTTATGTCTCATGTTATAAACTTTTTGTCTGTTTATCTGGATTACGTGTTTTGGATCGTTGTTTTGCTTTGTCGCCTGTTTGGACTGCCTGCCTCTTGTTGAATTACTGCCTGTTATTTCGACTTCGTCTCTCTGCTCAGTTCTTTGGATTGTTTGACTGTTTATTGTCGTTGACAATAAAGAACCTCTGCAACATGGATTCTAACCAGTCTCCAGTAATGGGTTTGTTACAAAGGGCTATTCTCAGTGTAAAGTAGGATGAAGAGAGATCCCCATGGCAACCTTTTGTCAAGAGAGAGTTTGATCTGCTTATGACTGCTTAGGTGCAGCGGGGAGCAGGTTTACTATGTGTGCAGTATACAAGGTTGCCCTCCATGTAGAAGTTTTATCTCAAAGAACTAATGTTGAATTGAAGCTGAGTGGATGTAATAATAAGAAACCTTACATTAAGACGGCTCATCTTCAATTTGACAAATTACAGCATAGTGACAATATATTTTAAAGCATGATGAAACCACAAGAAATGTACAAGAACGTATGTGCTTTGATAGTCACTCCTGACAGATAGCTGGTTGAAGAGTTTGTCAAGAATATTTGGACTTTCTATGTGAATAAGACTGATACACTGTGTGCAAAAAGGGGAAAAAAAGAAAAAAAGGGGAGAAAAAAATGGGGAGAAAATAAGTGAAGGGTACGTTCAAACTGTAATGCTGTGCTCTCTTTAGAGAGCCCACATTAAGATCTTTGTCTTTTGTAGTGAGTAGTGCATAGAAATGATCACTTTCAATTGAAATTCACCCTATATAATACATAGCATGAGGGGTTGAATCAATGCTGTTGCAAGCGTCACTTCCCATTTGCCCCCTGATTACAGGCTTTAGGGGGAGCAAGGTAATAAGGCAAACATATTTGCTCCTCTCTTTCCTTTCTTCTGTTTAAGCGATGAATGTTAATGTTGTTGTTGTTTTAAAAGGTTTCCTTTCTCATTGTTGGCTTTTTCGCACTTTTTGGCAAGGTAGGTCAGGATTATTTCCCATTGTAACATTGTGACCTTGCTTGCCTTAATGCTTCAGTGCCTGGTCAACATATAGTCCAAAGTGTGTTGGTATGTTTTTTTTTTTTCTTTTGAGAAAGAATGGTCAGTGGCAATTATTTGTCTAATGGTGTTTATGATCATGCAGTATTTAATATTATGTTATTTTCTTTTAGGAACTGCAATTGCGCCACTGCTGTTTCTTTTTCTTTGCCCTTTTCTTTAAATATAATTTTTGTGACTTTATTTTGTATGGTATGCTATTTGATTGCTTTTGAAGCAATATTTATTTTTTGATTTCTTAATTTACTGAGGTTGATTTTGTTTTAATTGAATGGTTTATTTGTATACATTTCTGTCAGAATACGAAGAGACCTTTTATTCCCATTTAGTGGACTCCTTTGGGATTATCGGTTGGATTGCGGGTGTTGGCTCCTTGATGGTGTGGATTCCCTCCCTCTGCACTGCATGCTGCATACTGCATACATGATACACTTACTGTGTGTTGCACTTGCATGTGTGTGTGTGTGTGTGTGTGTGTGTATTTTCTTTGTTTGACAGGCACTACTATTGGTGAATTCTTCTGGGTTTTAATGCTAGTTGGCACCCCAACCGGTTTCCCATGCGTCCTCTTACACTGCTGGATATTAGTAGGTACATTTTTATGGTGTTTTAGAGTTGGTATTTTATCTTAAAAGAATAAAATATCAGAATAAAGTATTTTGTATTTGAAAATCCATAATTTTTTTTTTAAGTACATTTCTTTTTCTGAATGCATATTAATCAACATTAATAAAAATAAATGTGTACGTGAACCTGAGAAACGTGTCTCTGCTCTCCTGCTTACACACAAATCTTTGTAATTCGGTCAACTGTTAGTGTTTAACAATATTCCCTGGGTGAGATTACCAAGGTGGCGTGGTCAGGCTATTGGGCTCAAGGGAAGTCCTTGTAATTCCGATTGTCCACTCGTGCTACAATCTGGCGCAGTCGGCAGGGTGTGAGAAAAGCAGTTTTCACAGTGTTTTTGAATAGTTACGTTTTTGTTAATTTCATTGTTTGTAGGGGCAAAGAAGGGGGGAAAAAAGAAACAGCAGTTGGCTATTTAGGAAAAGAACCTTCCAGGACAGAGTGTGTAATCCTTCCTGCAAGTGGTGACTGGTGTAAAGGACTTTTCTTCTATTGATCACAGAGATTGAGAATGATTAGTTGTACATAATCTCATAGTTGTGCAATTGAGAGTGTACAATGAATGACTTATGCAAGATCTGACTGAGGTAGCAGCACCCCCAGTGATCGCTTCTGCTTCTAACAATTCAGTTTTGCCTACACCTGCTGTGGTCCCAGAGCATCTTTTGTATGTGCCACAGGAGAGAAAATGCCTGTATTCCGTGACAACATTGGGTTAATGGCTGAATGGATTGATGAAGTACGTGCAACAGCTTAATTAACTTTCTGAACCTTTATTTCTTTTCAAGGGGCATCTAGGTGCAGTTTACTCCCTCGTAATGATCCAATTATATGCAGACATGCCAGCAACTAGGCCATTTTGCTACTAGATGTGACAATGAACATGTTGTTTCTCAGGGTCAGCATACCCAGCCTCGACCTGGCCTGGATATACCTTATGTTGGCTTTGTTGAGGTTGATGTTCAAGTGCTAGGCAAGGCCATTTCTAAGTGAGTAATTTTGGTAGTAGAAGATCCTCCAGTGTGCAACTTCAGTGCCTGGAGTGTTGGATATGAACTTTATAAGGAAATGTTATACTGAATTATTTGGGCAATATGACACTTCTCTTTTTGATCTTCCTCAGGTTCAGTTCTCTAAGTGTACCAGTGAGCTAGCTAAAGTTAGGGGTAGATATTCCATCCCTATATTTTCTTTATCTACCACTGCATTGTTTGAGCCATCTACAGAATGCAGCTTTCTGTCCGCAGGGGTAATACTCTTCCCAACTATGGTTAAAGTTTTGAGGGGCACAGCTTATGTTCCAGTAGTGAATGTTAACATGACCGCTGCTAAACTCTGACCCTGATGCATACTTGGCATGTTGCATTAGGCACATATTGAAGGATACCTGCAGGAATTTCTGAAGACCTTAATAAACCAGAGGGCAAAAATTTGCTACTGTGAATTCCCATGTTGGTCTGGTAGACAGAATGCAGGACCTTGGTCAGTCAGTGGACTTGCAGGCCCTGTCCAAGTCAGAACAGTTAAAGGTGAGAGATTTTTTTTAACAAATATTCTTCTGTGTTTTCATCTCATGATGGGGATTTAGGGTGTACTAAACTTAAAGCTCATGAAATCCCTTTAGTTGATGATGTGCCAAAGGGTACAGACGTATTCCTCTTCTGATTATGACACAGTTAAGGACCACATAAGTCAACTGTTGGAGGCTCAGGTGATTCGGGAGAGTTGCACTCCCTATGCAGCCTCCTGCAGTCCTTCTAAAGAAGGATGGCAGCCTATGTATGTGTGTGGACTACTGGCAGTTATATAGGAAAACACGTCGGGATGTCTTTCCTTTACCATGTATCGAAGAATCTATGGATGATCTGTCTAGTGCTAAGAGGTACTGTACCTTGGATTTGGCCAGTGGATATAATCAGGTGCCAGTGGCCAAGAAGGATTGAAGACTGCCATCTGCACACCCTTTGGCCTATTTGAATTTAACCATATGCCCTTTGGTCTCTGTAATGTGCCTAGTACATTCCAGGGACTCCATTATCTCCATTGTATCGTCTTGTTGCTGACCATAGTGGTACTTATACTAGAAAAGGGGCAGGAAAACCGATAGGAGCTGCCTGGCTGAAAATTTGAGGAGAGTTTAAATAACCTTAAAGCCTGTCTGACCACAGTCCTGATCTAATCAGTGCAGGATCTTTGAAAGTGCCCTTCTCCAAATAGAGCACCATGATCACCAGGTTCATGATTTTAGAGAAGGCGAGCTGGTCTATCTCCAGGCTAATGACATCCAAGGTAGAGCAAAAATCCAAGATGTGTGGACCTACTGTCCATAAGGTGGACAAAGCCCCCAAAGAAGGTGGGACTGTATATTCCATTTTGCCCATTCATGGTCAAGGTAATGTTACACACGTTCAGTGTTCACCATACCCATCTTAAATCTGAACCTGTTGATATACCTTTTGCTGTCAGGGCTGCATCTGTTGGACCTAGTTCCCCAGTGAATAAGGAGGAATTAGATGGTGATTGGTGGATGATTTCTCCATCTGAAGGAGAGGTCCCTAGTACAGGTACCATTGATGAGCCTTCCCTGCTTCCATCAATAAGAGAACCGGTGGCTGTCAGAACTGCTGCTGGTGTGGTCAGGCCAGTAGCTATTGGGCTCAAGGGAAGCCCTTGTAATTCACAATGTCCACTTGTGCTACACCTGCATCAGGCCAGTCCAAACCGATAGCCCAAATAATTACTGCAGAAAACAACTAGATTTTGAAAATCTTCTGAAGAAAATGTGTGGTGCTTGATTGTGCAAAAGTTGACACCAAAATGTTAGGGTGTTGCGTGTGGTTCCTGGGGTGTTCTAGGTAGTTAAGGGTTCTTTGCGTGGTTGCTTACTGGCACATGTCACAAAAGCCCACCAGAATTTTCTGATATTCCAGTCCCTAGATATGTACAGTGCACAATAGCATGGATTATTTTTATCAGCATTGTTATGGTGCTTTTCAAATTGTTTTTGTCCCACTGCAAAGAGCAAATAAGCAATCATTTATATAGCAACGAGTAAATGATGACAGTGATTTTCAATCAATTTCATTTTAAAATGTTGCCTTGGCTAAGGTATTGAAATCCTCTGAAATTCATTCAACACGGCTTCAGAGTGCCATTTGGTAATGTAGGGCCAAGGAGGACGTTTTGGTGGCACAGGCAAAGTCACTGTAGGGACATATCGATATGACAGTGTGTTGAAAATAGATAACTATTCCTTTCTCTACAATGAGAGAGGCGTCATAGCAGCTCTCCTTTGCTGTGTAGCCCAAAGGTTGGTGAGACGGTGGTCTTCTGGCAGTGAGAGGACCCTAGGGACTCAGTGCCTGGAGCCTACTGATGATGGAGATTGATACAGGCAGAGGCGCAGACGCCCCAGACATTCAGCAAAATTAAAAGGCTATTTTGTCAGGTTGTAAAAGAACAGAATGGAGCAGAGGTTGATGGGCTTCCCCTCCTCCTTTCTTCTCCGTGTGCCTCTTTAGTGTCATCAGGCCCTCAGGGACAAGAACCGTTGCATGCCTTTTACTCTCTCACTCTCTCTCTCTCATGTTGTCTCACTCTGTCTTGGAAATGCACATAGACAAGAACAGGCAAACAGACACAGACTACAAAACAACAAATACAAAAAATACTGTTTAGTAACACGGTATATTGAAAAACCTTAAAGGAATGTTCTGAGATCAATATAATTAAAATTTTACCTATGGCATTTTGTTGGCTACCACAGATAAACATTTGGACTCATCCCTCAGACAAGCAAAGTCTATGGGGCAAGCTGATGCTATCAAGTATAGCCATTTGACCTTAAAATGATGTATGTTAACATGAGAACATTGTGATAAAATCACTTATTAAACTTGTTTGTGCAAATTTATATCAAATCTTTCAACTCCTGTCATGAATTTGGAAGCTTTCATATGTGCAATGATATAGGGGTTACAGAGATAAAAATACACCCAAAGACAGGAATTATATTAGTAACATATAACTAGAAGTTCTTGCACATGGAAATTAGTTCCCCTGCAAAAAATAATGATTCAGACAACCTAACATTCAAATACACATTTTTGGAAGAATTCATAACAAGAATATGAGCCAAAGTCCTTTTCAATTTAAGTCAGTCACTAGGTGGCCATCTTTGGAACGTTCCCGAGCCACTATTTTCTGTGGACACAACTGGCATAAAAGCACAGCTCCTATCTACTTGAATGGGGACAGACTGAAATCTCCAAAATGGATGTTACATTTTACGATTAAAAAACAGTACATTTATGGTATCTTAATTAGTCAAAAATAGTATCTTAAAGTGTGCTTCTTTAGCTCAGATCATGTAAAATTTTTTTTTACTTGTTTAGTTAATGCTCATGAGTGCTCACGAGGTTGACTGAAAGGTGATCTCTGCATCTAAAAGGTGATCGGCTCATTTGCCAGTGGGGCAGGGCTTCCTTTTCTACATCTATTTGGTTTTCCAATTTGTCCCATTAATTTTAATACCAGTGGTCCATCTCGACCTGAATGTTCTTTGCATGAGCTTAACATCTCTGCAGCTTTTAAACCCTTCTTAATGCTTTGCCGTTTAGACTTCCATTGCAAGTGCATTACTGTCAATCCGATATTTTTTATATTTTTTTTACTGAGAAATGAGTCAAAATTAGTGTCTGTGGTAATAGAAAACATGCCACAGATTCTAACCTTAGACCTTGTATTGAACTTAGAACATTACAAGTAATACAAAACAAAAATAGTAAAACTCAACACAGTCTTGTGACAATTTGAAATCGATTGAAAATCATATGATTTCACATGACATGGCTCTTACGAAAAAGGAACGACATGATTAACTTACATTCCCTTAGATATCAACAAATCAACATACAGAGATCAACAGTAAAACAACATTAATATACAGTACAGACAGATTAGACTGCAGCAAATCTTCTAACTGAATAAAATGTATACATTTAAATCCTGTGCATTATTTTGATGTATAAAAATTTCTTAGATCAGGTCTGCATTCTCTGGTTGTTCCAGAGCCGTTTCAAATTAATTTCCTTTTACCTACTTATTTGGACATCATTTGAAGATAATTTATCCTCAATTTGAATTTAATTGACCAGGTGACCTGAGGATGAACCCAGGCCCTGGAGTCTAGCCCTGCCTGAGAGCAGTTGGCACAGAAAAGCAATAGAGAGACAGACTGCAATGTGGAGGGGCTAGACAAACACACATACACACACACACAAACACAAGGTTATTCTTGTATCAAGTAGGGAGTGGAGACCAGCTAAGTTGTTTACACTAATGCTTTGTGAAAATCTGGGCAGCTATTGTGTTTGTGTGTTGATCGGATGTTGAGAGGTATCCCAGAAGATATAATTTAAACATTCAAACTTTGCTTTTCACAATTTTCGCAATGCTGTTTCTGCTTGTTCAATACCTCTCATTCAGACTGTCATGGAAAAAGAACCATCGCTTAAATCAAAGGTCTATTAATGTTGTAAAACACACCTATAAAACATATTTGAGCATATGTATAGGCTAATATAGTATTGTTGAATGCAAGAGAAATGGGCAGGATTAAAGGACTGAGCTACTTTGACAAGGGTCAAATTGTTACGATGGCATCAGGATGCACTGTGGGAAGACGACAAGCCCCTGGAGGGAGTATGATAATCTGGGCAATGTTCTGCTGGGAAACACTGGGTCTGGCCATTCATGTGGATGTCAATTTGACACATGCCACCTACCTAAACATTTTTGCAGACCCGTACACCCCTTCATGGCAATGGTATACACTGATGACAGAAGATGGCCTCTTTCAGCAGGATAATGTGCCCTGCCACACTGCACACATTGTTTGGTACTAGGTGTTGCCCTGGCCTCCAAATTCCCCAGATCTCAGCCCGATTAAGCATCTGTAAGATGTGCTGGACCAACAAGTCCGATCCAAGGTGGCTCCACCTCACAACTTACAGGACTTGAAGGATCTGCTGCTAATGACTTGGTGCTTAGTTTTTTTTTAATAACCAAGAATTGTACAAAAATTATCTAACCAAATCAAATCCAAGTCAGTGTCAGAAATGAACTTTTACATTATGGGGCAATATTCACCCCCTAGATTTTATTTTTGGGGCCATTTAGTTTTTTACCTTTTCTGGGGCCATTATTTTCCTAACCATTTAAAAAATAACCTGTGTCTAACTGCTCATGTCAAATACTTACCTCTTACCCTAACAATTAAATCAACGTCAATTCATATTTTATTAATTAATATGTATGTAACTTGGACTATAATAGAAAAGGAATCATTCAAAACAAGTTTTTGCCCCCACATTTTACATTTTGGGGGCTTTTTGGTGATATTTCTTTGACCCTAATCCAAGTCAATCTAAATGTTACATTTAATGTTACATTAAGTAAAGAACTGATCCGCAGCACTTTACAGTATTATGTATGTCCTGTATGCTAATTCAGTATAGCAACTGGCCTAGATTTGCCTATTTTCAACTAAATTGTGTATGTGTGTGAGAGTGTATGTGTAATACAGTATGCAGTAATGTATGTTGTGATAGCAGCCCTTTGCTGTACCCTGGCTTTTGATTACTTATCTTCCCAGCGAATCTGACCAGCAGTTTCATTAATCAGCTCAATTTACGCTGGGGTCCTGAACCCAGTGCAGTGATAGCCCTTTTCCCTCTCAGCTTATCATCTCCCGCAGCATGACCCCACTGATCCCAGTGCAGACAGCAGGTGAGGAAGCCATGGGATCAATCAATCATCAATCTCGCTCTGAAATGGCTTTCAGTCTGAAGATGAGGCTGAATGTGCACTCAGTGTCATTTTGTCAATATGAGAATATGACGTTTTGTGCTGGAATGGGAAGAGAAACATTTGTGCACAGATCAGTTAATATTTAAGAAATATCATACAAACAATCAACATGATCACACAGGAACTCGACATGTTGCTACTGCGAATGTTCATGTACCCTAAGACTGACCCATTCTGCCGAGTTGGTGACATTTTGCATTAATTCAAATGGTTCATCTTTTCCTGTGGCGTGACTGATAGTGCATTGCATGGGCAAACTCTATGACACGGGATCTGTTCTCATGGAATGCAGGGACTAAAATGATGAGCACAATTTAGAGGTTTTGTTTTCCCTATAAGATTAAATTTTAACTCCAATGATGATTAGGTTAAGGGTTGGGGCTAGGGCATATTGTTAGTAAAATATGCATTCCTATTCGAGTCCAGTATTACATAATTTACAACTAAAACAACTCTTGTTACACCTAATTTTTTGTGCCACTCTGTGGACATTTCACCCAAAAACTGGAGCTCACATGTGCCCATACATTCAACAACACTTCCAGCTTCAGCCACTGGCAGCAGTGCTTCAAATTTCAGTTAGTCTGGAATAACTGTGCTGTTGTACCATTCTGATATTCAGTACAGCAACATGAGTGATGAGTGCTTTTAAACCTGGAAATGCAACTTACCCAATCAGATTAGAGGAACAGAACTAACTACTGTATAATTAAATAAAACTGTAGCAAACATAAAGGAGAAAAACGCCACAGCATTTATTGCATACGTTTATGACAGGTTGTTCAATGCAGCCACTCCGCTGGGCATATCAGCTGTCTCTGCATTCCCCGTTCTCACACCCACCATTCACAGACATGTGCCAGAGAGCTCTGGGCCAGTGCCCCCCTCTCCACATAGCACTCACAGATGGGACCTTCACAATAGCCCCTAACCCTCAGCAAGCTGCCTTCCTCATGCCCGATTACACCCCAATAACAGCAGCACAATTGATACAGTGACTCCTGGGAAACCTGCATGAGCAGTGGGGGATAGAGAAAGGACAGTTTGAAGACCATATTCTGCTTTAATTTTTTACTGTGTCACAAAAACTTTGTGTTTGAGGTTCACATGTTTGAGGGTCAAAAAACCTAAAAATGCTTTCCGTAGATGACCCATTCTCAGAAAACTGTGCCAAGTGTGCCTTAACAGGAGGGTTAAGAATGGAGGGTTACATTACCTGTGCTGTAACCTCCATTGGGAAACTACCACAGAAGAACGCATTCCCACAAAAAATCATATTAGTAGTCAATAACTGCTGTTCCTATTACAGTGGTAAGAAAATGTACAGTATGTGAACCCTTTGGAATTAGCTGTTTTTCTGCGTTAAATGATCTCATCTTCATCAAAGTCATAAGTACAGACAAACACAATGTGCTTAAGCTAACAACACACAAACAATTATAATCTTTCATGTCTTTATTGAAAACATCCCATTAAAAATTCACAGTGCTATGGAAGAAATTATTGAATCCTTGGATTTAATAACTGGTTGATGCTTCTTTGGCAGCAATAACCTCAACCAAGACTTACTTACAGAACTGCTTCATCTCAGCCATATTTTTTGGCTGTCTGGTGTGAACGGCTCTCTTGAGTTAATTCCACCATCTCTATTGGGTTAAGGTCTGGGCTTTGACTAGGCCACTGCACAAGAAAGATTTTCTATTTTGAAGAAATTCTGTAGTGGATTTACTTTGATGTTTTGGGTCATTGTCCTGCTGCCTCACCCAACTTCTACAGAGCTTCAGCTGACCCTGATGTTATCTTGTAGGATATCTTGATAAACTTGTAAAATAATTTTTTCCCTTGATTATGGAAAGTGGTCCAGGCCCAGAAGCAGCAAAGCAGCTGCAAATCATGATGCTCTCTCCACCATACTTCACAGCTGGGATGTGTCATGTTGGTATGCGGTGCACTTTTTTTGCAATACGAAGTGCCACATGTTCTTCCCAAACAATTCAACCTTTATTTCATCAGTCCACAAAACATTTTCCCAGTAGCATTGTGGAGTGTCAAGGTGGTCTTTGGCAAACTTGTTTTTGTTGGATAGCAGTGGCTTCCTTCATGGTGTCCTGCCATGGACACCATGCCTGTTCAATGTTTTCCATATAGTAGATTCATGAATAGAGATGTTAACCAGTTCCAATGATTCCTTCTGGTCTTTAGATGTCACTCCAGGGTCCTTTTTTTTTAACCTAATTGAGCATTCTGCAGTGTGCCCTTTGAGTCATCTTGGCTGGATGGCCACTTCTAGGGAGAGTAGCCAAAGTACTAAATCTCCATTTATGGACACATTGTCTAACTGTGGACAGATGAATATCTAAGCTCTTCGAGATAACTTAATAACCCTTTCCAGCTTTATGCAAAGAAACATTTCTTGATCATAGGTGTTCTGAGATCTCTTTTTGGCAAGGCATGGTCGATGTCAGCAGATGCTTCTTGTGAATAGCACACTCAAAATGTTGGAGTGCTTTTTATAAGTCAAAGTATCTCTATCCCACACCTTGAATCTCGTTTTATTTATTGGATGCCCAGTTTGCCAACTCCTGACACTAATTGGCTTTTGTTGACATCAGAAAAATACAATAATTTGTGTGTTATTAGTTAAAATGAATTAGTTCATTATTGTAATTTTGATGGAAGATTAAACCAGATTTTAAGACATGTTTATACATAAATGCAGGTAATTCCAAAGGGTTCACATACCTTTTCTTTCCACTGTATATAGTATGCCAAAAAAGTATGCCAATGGCATAGCATGTCATGAAACAGTAGCGAGAAATTCCTGGATGACCTATTATTTCCAGGGAGATTCTGACGTGTGGATTGACTGGACACTTCACAATCCCATAATGCATCGGAAGCTGAGGAGGCATCATGTTTAAACTATTAGATTTAATGGAACGGGGGTGAAGAGTCGAGTGACTCTATTCAACTATAAGGGATAGGCTATATATAACAAAATATGTGATTTCGGTGATGTCATTTACCCATTTATGATGATTCATGAATACATGATTCTTTATTTTTATATATGGTCTATTTATATTTATCCAGCAAACCACACCTCTTCTGCTATTACATTCAGCTTGATTCCAAAAGGGGGGTCACTCAAAATGATGTGTTTACTGTATATCTACTGTAAAAGAATAGTACCACCACTGATTGGCACACCTGCATGCCACTTTATTCAGATAAAATGCTTCTATACAAGCTTTTGTTCAGTGTGAAAAACAAGCCTACGTCAATGTTCATGTTTATAATTAAAAGCGAGGTGTTGTATACTGTATCTTCTATTCTCTACAGGATGTTTTTTGGCCTGAACAGAACAATTTTAAGGAATTTGACAAAAAAGAAGGGTTAATGTATTACGTCAAATCCTAAATATGTTGTTACAGCCTTGCAAAGCTTATATGGTTAATATTGTTACTAACCTGAATCCTTATTTGAATATCACAGCAAGTAAGGAATTGATGTCCTATTTTCTGCAATGATCTCAACCCTATTATATATAAAAAAGTTTCAGGGTTTAAAGTCAAATGCAAAAAGGTTAATAAAGGCTTTAAAGGTTCAATACAAGTTAAGCTCAATCGACAGCATTTGTAGCAAAGATTTATAAACACAATATATAGGCCTACCTAATTAAAGAACCCCGCATTATACAAATAGGGAAGATACATCAGTATTTTCATTTGTGAATATAAATCCAAGTTTTGTTTTCCATTTGCGCTTTGGCTCAATTTACATGCACTGTTAGTCAATAAGAATGCAGAGAAATATGATCTTGTAATGATGTAGCTGTATGATATACAGTAGTAGACTGCATGGATTGAATTGTTCTTAGTAAAGTATGGGTTATCCTATACACAGACCACAATATAATCATTGTTTCAAAGTTAATTTCAGCCTTCTCGGTGGTGCCAATATAACGATTGATACTGCACTGCTGTAAGCACCAGCCAAGCATGTCTTATAAGACAGGGCTGTCGGTGGAGAAAAATCATAACCATGTGGCAGCTTCAGATAAAGTTATGCACGAGGTGCATCATATAGAGCATATGTGTGTGTGTGTGTGTGTGTGTGTGTGTGTGTGTGTGTGTGTGTGTGTGTGTGTGTGTGTGTGTGTGCACACACAAAGAAAGGCCTCCACATACAGAAACATTCACCTTGATTTATTCGTGCTAGTGCCCTCACAAGAGCATACAGCATATAACTGAGCTGCAGACAGACTACATTAGATTCAGGGATGTAGCTCAGACATAGAGATGGTTCACCATCTACTGTATGTTATCTGTGACAAACATACTCTGAGTGTTTTCGTGCTTGTGTGTGTGCGCGTGTGTGTGTGTGTATGTGTGTGTGAGAGAGAGAATCAATGTCCACATTTTCACCAACACTCAAAGGTATGAAACATCACACAGTGCCTTATCAGTGTCTACTGGCCTTCATTTCTACCTCCTGGCCTAGCACACCTGTCAGCACTTTAAGATATGCAAATAAAGAAGGAGGCATATTCAGATCATTACCATGCATTACCCTGTGCTTATTTCCGCATTAATCCCTCGTCTACATAATCGCATTTAGGCGTTCTCCTCGGCTGAATGGGAACCATGGGTAAATATAATCTTCTCTGATGAAATTACCAATGCATTTGAATACGTTGACAACACACAGAAAGGATTGGATTATGAGATCCACGGGTATCACATTGGCAACATCAATAGCATATTTGGGGCCATTCAAACAAAACGTGTATTTGCATCCATTGGGACTATTTTGAAATTGGTTTTCTTTATAAATATGTGCTAGATGCACTAGCCGTCTCGCAGCTCATTCGCATTTTTAGTTGCCGTGTGAAATTTAAAGAACGTCAACTTTTAAAACGTGTTTCAAGACAGCTGCGTTCTGTTCTATTAGTTGTGCTGCTTCTAGCTCTTTTTAGCGCAAGAATGTGTTTGGTCTGAATGGCCACTTTGGATGTTTTTATAAGCCTTTAGTCTCAGATTGCAAAAAGCAAAGCTAGTCGGGGTGTTTTGTGTAGATCAGGAGGTCATGCCAGGGTAGGTGTTGCCAGGAGAGGGGTTGGGGATGATGGAGAAGTTGAAAGAGGGCAGTGCACTGCACATTAATGGACAGACTAACAATAAGGAGGGATGCAGGCAAAGAGATCAGCTGAACGTCTCTGTCCCAGCCTCCGTTGATGAGCTTCACTGCTCCTCAATCAGAAACATTTACTCCAGAAACTAACACCCTGACCTCAACTCCACCTTTCAACTCGCTAAGACCTCTTATGTTTTGAAAGGCCAAATGGTAAAATCACCTGAGTCATTATTTATAGGATTACCCCAAAATGAAAAAAGCAGAAAGCTCAGCATCATGTCGTTCCAAACCCACCTTTTTTTTCTTCCGCTGGACACAAAAGGAGATGTTTAGAAGTATGTCCAGACCGCTCCTTTCCACACAATGAAAACGAATGGTTCATTGGAGCCAACAAGCTCCAAAAATGACGAAAAGCACAATAAAAGTAACACAAAAATAGTCCATGCAACTTCTGAAGCCACATAATAGCTTTGTGTGAGGAAAATAACAAAAATGTTAGTCTCTATTCACTGAAAATCTTCCCCTCAGCCATAACTGTCAAATCTCATTCACAGTTGCGTTCGATAAAATTTTTTAAAATTAAAATAGTCACGAGACACAAGAACCAATTATTTTTAAAATCATTGATGTCAAACTTGCCACAATGTGTCTTAATACGGACAAGCGAATAATTTTGATATGGTAAAGCACAAGTAAAATTTGAGAGCTCCAGCGGAGGTGAGGATTTTCTGCATTTAACGACATAAATTGTATGAGACTTCATGAGACTTGGAATATAATGCACAAGTTGTTGAATGAATCACATTTATTGTACTTTAAAGATGCTTTTTTTCATCACTGGAACTGCAGCTGTCCCAGTACCCATTCACTCTTATTGTATGGAAAAGAGCAGCCTGGACATTGTGCAAAATACCTCCTTTTGTGTTTCACAGAAAAAGAAAAAACATTAAAGTTTTGAACGACATGAGGGTGAGTAAATGAGATTGTTAACATCTATCCTTAATAATTAGTTATTAATAATTAGTTATTAAGTAATTAATTATTTTATTGCTAATATAGAGTTCATGGATTATTGTAAACACAGATGAACATAAAAGCCCACTACACAGAAAATAGCATCAACAAGTCAATGCATTATGGTGACTAAATAATACCAAAAATAGTTTTTTAAGAGGCTCTGTATATAGATGAAATGTGGTTTGGTTAATAGGTTTATTAAATGGCTCTTTAAACCTGGCTAAAGCCTGACTGTGCATAATGGTTATGTTGAGTCAGTCACGTCACAGGGTGCATATGTGTGTCTGCGTGATGAAAGACTGACAGGTGCCCAGCTGCTTTAAAAAGGCCGCATCTTGAGTGGGCCCCACCCCTGCTTTGCATGTCTCATTTTAATATATTGAGTGGGCCATCTGTAAGCCATTCATCTCATTCAAAAAGCCGTTATAAGAGCTCAACCCTCCCTCTTTGCCCTCTGAGGCTCATTAACATAAACTCTGAACGACATGCACAAACACACCAGGCCTCTATGAGTATGTTTACACATGCATGCACGATCACAAACTGAATGTTGAGATGTGCCAAGCTGTTTATGTCTTAGTATTTTCAATGAAAATTGTATTGTTTATTATATGACAGCAGTAAATAATTTTAAATGGTAGTATTCCTCATTCATTACTTTAGTAACTGTGTCAATGAGCCATTCCCCTCATTTTTAATATCAATACATTGCATCAATAAATATTTAACAAATATACACAAACACATGGCACTTTCCATGGCACTTTTTTTGTATTTATTACATTTTTTAGCATTAGAGGCACAAATAACCTGCTTTTTTATGTGAGATCTATAAGACAGATTCGATAAATTATTATATAACATATAATGGACCTAGGATGAAAATTAAGTAGCTTTATCAACATCAGATATCTGTACCCTTACATGTATGGCGGTGAGACAATAATCTCATTACATTTTATTTTTTTATTTTTTTTACAAATGTTTTGTGTTGCTTGTATTCATCAAGCTCAATTCAACCCTGTTACCTTAAAGGTGCAATCAGCAACTTTGTCATTTAGTGTCATTTTGGACTTTGGACAGTGACACCTAGCAGTGTGGATGCAGCATCATTCAAAATCAATCGTTTTTAGTTACAGATGCCTTTGTAGAAATTCACTATTCACAATAAACCATGAATAATTTAATCCAAGTGCAAACGTGTCCAATAACAGGGTGATTACTGAGATGAGGCGAGTAGTATTTGACTGGTCATGTGACTCAAACATGGCAGCCCCCATGAGGGTATCCTTTTATAAGGTTACTGATATGACTGAACTCTTCATCTCATGTGAGTGTTCATGATTTTATACATCTAATGAAGAAGAATTTCTGGGCGCACCTTTAAATTATTTTTAATTGATGGGAAATATATGTCCATTAATAACTATTCATCAATATTTGGTAAACTTGCTAGCCCCTAAAAAGGCTAAATTGCATAATCACATAATTCCCTCTTTTAAATCTCAATATAGTCGTGTTTTCGCCACATTGTGACATAAATCATGAATTACGGCATTTAATTTTTTTTATTAATACAATCATATTAGTATATACTTATACACTGCCTGGCGAAAGAAATAGTTGCACACGCTAATAATTCATTGGACCGCCTTTAGCTTTGATTACGGTGTGCATTCATCATGGCATTGTTTCGACAACCATATCACAACATTTATTTCCATCCAGAGTTGCATTCATTTTTGGCCGAGATCTTGTATTGATGAAGGGAGATACGAACCACTCCGTAAAGTCTTTTCCAGCACATCCCAAAGACTTTCATTTGGGTGGGATAACCTGGTCATTCAGTACATTCACTTTATTTCATTGTCACATGGCATTGCTGAGTCTAGACCTGACCAATTGAAGCAACCCCAGATCATAGCACTGCCTCCAGAGGCTTGTACAGTGGGCACCATGCATGACGGGTGCATCACTTCATACACTTCCCATCTTACCTTGACGCGCACATCGCTTTGAAATTCTGTAAATCTGGACTCATCAGACCACATGACCTTTTTCCATTGCCCCACAGTCCAAATTGAAGTTGTTTTTTCCAATAAGCCTCACTAACAAGTGACTTTCTTGTGGCCACACAGCTGTTTAGTCCCAATCCTGTAAGTTCTCGTCACATTGTTTGTGTGGAAATGCTTCACCAAGCATTTTAGTGATCTCCAATCACCAAAATCACGATCATTCAAGATTTTTTTCTGACCACAATTCTTTCACCACTATCCTTCCAGGTTTTAATAATGCACTGGGGGGGATGGGTAGCTCAGTGAGTATTGGCGCTGACTACCACCCCTGGAGTCGCGAGTTCCAATACTGGGTGTGCGTGTGCTGAGTGACTCCAGCCAGGTCTCCTAAGGAACCAAATTGGCCCAAATGCTAGGGAGGATAGAGTCACATGTGGTAACCTCCTCACAGTCACGATGAGAGGTTCTTGCTCTCAATGGGGCATGTGGTGAGTTGTGCATGGATTGACGGTCTCAGAAGTGGAGGCAACTGAGACTTGTCCTCTGCAACCTGGATTGAGGCGAGTAACCATGCCACCACGAAGACCTACTAAGTAGTGGGAATTGGGCATTCCAAATTGGAAGAAAAAGGGGATAAAAAAGTAATAATAATAATAATAATAATAATAATAATATGTGTTCCACATGGTTGTTAAAGAAATAAGAAGCTTCACGCTGCATCAGTTAGGGTTAAAAGAATTGTTGTCAGCTGAAACATGTTAATTACTGTAATAATGATCCAATCATAGGCTCTTGAGTATCTGCTTAATGAAATCCAAATGGCAACTTTTTTTTCTTGGGCCAGGCATTGTATTAATAAAAGTATATTTACTATATATGTGTATTTAATAAGCATTTTTAACATTTTAGGGAATGTCTTTTATTCATGTTGGTATAACAGCACATTAATGATTTATAATGCAATTGTAAATTATTATTATTCATTAATAAACTCTTTATAAACCCTTAACAAAGTGAACTTTAATGTAAAGTGTTACCATAAAGTGTCAGTGTTTATACAGTACGCGACCCAAATTTTGGCAACAGGTTGCAAAGAATACAAATCTCATATAAAATTAATAATAAAAGAAAATACAATATATAATATTTCGTTTGACCTCCTGTGCTTGACAACCAAAACAAAAAAACAATTACTTTAAAAAATATTTCACTTTTTTCGAGTTTAAAGCACTATTTTATACCCTTTTCCTGAAAAGTGCCACAAACACTCTTCCTTCCAATCTGTTTTCTCAGTTTTTTATTTCCACTCATTTTTCATAAATCTCTCCGATCCCTCAGCTGAGCGTGCTAGTCTTGACTAGCCATTAATCACAAGTCTTATCTTCCACACTGGACACTGTTTTTATGGCATCCGCAAGTCAACATGACAGCTCGTATCAGTGTATCAGTCCCTATTTGCTGCAGAAAGCTCACTTCTGCCTGTTTGCTCAAAGACTAGAGGGAGATATGGTGGAACAGAGGAGATGAAGTACCCTGCCTCCTCCTCTCTCTTGTTCTCTCTTCTCACCTCTGGCAGAAGCAATCATAGAGCATTGGACAAAAACTTTCACCAGAGGTCAAGAGCTAAGAAATGAATGTATGATCATTGTTTTTAAAAACACTGCACATTATTCATGCTTTCCCTCACTCAGTTTTGTAATAGCAGAGGAACATTTTATTGCTCAGAATTTGCTTGAACATAGTTTGCAGATGCACACAAAACAAATTAGGTTTGAACTTGACCCAAACCCGAAATTCTGCTTGAAAACTCCCAAAACTGGGTACAGTCGGACCTGTGTCTGGTAGTAGACCTCTAACAGTGTGTGAGGCACTTACAATGGAAGTGAATGGGGCCAGTCCATAAACACTAAAACTTTACACATATTAGACTAAACTAAAGTATAAGTAACTAAAATATTTTAACATCTATATTGTTACATTTGGTGGCTATACTCTACAGTGTTTATGGACTGGCCCCAATCACCTCCATTGTAAGTGCCTTAGGCTTTGTTCACACTGCTGGAAAATCTGATTTATTCTCAGATTTTTTAGACTGACTGTTCAAACTGCAGGTTAAATGTGGACAGATCAGATTTTGTTCTGTTCAGACAGCAGTAGCCTGTGCTAGCCCGTCCACGTTGTCATAGTAACGATGCAATAGAGTTATAAAACATCCACATGAGCTGGTTTATAATTTGCCAACAATAAAAACATTGCTAACGTATACATTAGATGATCAACTTACAGTGTAAGGCTCATCGCTTGCCATTGTCAGTTTGCTCGTTCCTGTTGCGTGTCCTCAACCTGGCAATCTGCGTGAGCTTCAAGTCTGGGGAGGAGGGGGCGGTGGAGACAACCCTCTCCAATATTTTGAATTTGGACTGCAATACCCATTTTAAATGCTTGATATCAATGTAAAATATTGTTCCTTTAATTCAGAATAGGCTATTCCTTTAAAGGTGATGTGTGTAATTTTTTCAAAGTTAAAAAACATTAAAACAGTAAAAAGGGATTGTTCACCCAAAAATGAAAATTCGGTCTTTATTTACTCATGTCAAGTATATAACAACAAAAAAAAATATTTTTGAGGGAACTATCCCTCAAGTGAACTCTGTATACACTGTGAAAGAGCACACTTTACCTTGCTGCTCTAATCATGCAGCTCTTTTCCATGTGTAAAAACGAAGCCAGGGTGGAGGTGAAAGCGAGGATGTGGACCTTTAAATCAGCCTCATGATGAATGTTTTTGGCAGGCCTGGGGATGATAGAGTGAAGGGAGCAATTCGATAGCGTCGGGCTCTTTGAAGCCTGGCGGAGCCTGAAGGCATGACTCTACAAGTCCTTCAGCCCCTCATGAGTTAATGTCCTAATCTGTTTTCAGCAGAGCCCTTGCAGGCATGCACAGCACCCAAGGGCAAAAATTAAATGAAATGCTCTTTTAGCCAGCCATCATTAATTGGTCACAGTTAGAGAGGGAATGTCAACACGGAGGCTATTATCTGCTCTCAATCTCCATACAAATGTTCCAGGGCTTTCACAGCTCCCTCCATCTCTGTCAAAATACCTTCCAGTTCCTCACAGCCACACAGAAGGTGTAAAGACTTAGTTAAGCTAGTGTATGTAGTTCATACATATTACACTTAGAAATCTCCTGAAACTGAGTCTGTACCTAAATTATATTGCGAATTTACAGCGTTTGTATTTATGTTTGTCTAAATTTGTTAAAAAAGCTCTTCCAGCTGTGTTTGGGTTCTTTATCGTCATGGTTTCTTCCTATTCCTACCTAAATATCTAAGTCTCAAAACATACTCTATCCAAGAATGAGAACACAAACACCTTTTACCTACGTACAGGTTTCCGTAATGTGTCAGAATATAATTCGTATAGCAATGCATGAGATTCTGAGCATTACCAAAATGGACGCTGTAGTGGTATAACTTTTCAGCACTGTTGAGTGTAATCTAATTACAAAGTACATTTTCAAAAGTAGTGTAACATTCTATTTTAAATTCTTGTAATCATACTCAGTTACTAATCCAGTTATTAGAGGACCCTGCAGAGTGGTATAGATTGTTGTATTTATATTATATGTATATTTGTATTATATTTATTTGTGTTGTTGATAATAATAATAATAATTATTATTATTATTTAATAATATTTTTAATAATATTATTGACTCTTAAATTAAAACTATTAGCATACAATTAAATGTATTCTTATTTTTTTGAAGTGCAAAAGTCAAAACATAAAAGTCCCACCACAAATGAAAAGCATATATTAATTTACCTGCTTTTAGTCATAAACTGACACCTTATGATTTTAATTAGCATAAAATGTAAGGTTCTGCTTATCTATTTATTTCATAAGCTTAATTGACTTTCTATTAAATTTCCACAAATACTCTACAAATAAACACAAAAGCACATATAATTATAATGTCATTTTCTTATTAGTATTATTTAATCTAATTCTAATAAGTTTTATTATTATTATCAACAATACCAATGATGATAAAAATATAAATAAATATAAATGTATTTTCCACATAAATATAATTAAATTAAAATACATTTTATTCCTATAATAATAATAATAATAAGAATAATAATAACATATATACAGCAGTTCAATGAACAAGTACATTTTGTGTGTGTGTGTGTGTGTGTGTGTGTGTGTGTGTGTGTGTGTGTGTGAGTGAGTGAGTGAGTGAGTGAGTGAGTGAGTGAGTGAGTGAGACGGAGCATGTGTGATCACCTGTTGTCACACCCAAGCAGAGATGCTGTCAGCTTTCTGAAGATCAGCTTTCTCAGTGGAAAAATAGCATCCAAGCAGGGGTATTCCTCGCTATTTTGTGGAAGCCCGTGCGCAAGTGTCTTTCACTATAGAAATAGGTGTCAGACCATCAGTGCTCATGGAACGTCTCTCGTCCATATATATATATATATATACACTCACCTAAAGGATTATTAGGAACACCATACTAATACTGTGTTTGACCCCCTTTCGCCTTCAGAACTGCCTTAATTCTATGTGGCATTGATTCAACAAGGTGCTGAAAGCATTCTTTAGAAATGTTGGTCCATATTGATAGGATAGCATCTTGCATTTGATGGAGATTTGTGGGATGCACATCCAGGGCACGAAGCTCCCGTCCCACCACATCCCAAAGATGCTCTATTGGGTTGAGATCTGGTGACTGTGGGGGCCATTTTAGTACAGTGAACTCATTGTCATGTTCAAGAAACCAATTTGAAATGATTTGAGCTTTGTGACATGGTGCATTATCCTGCTGGAAGTAGCCATCAGAGGATGGGTACATGGTGGCCATAAAGGGATGGACATGGTCAGAAACAATGCTCAGGTAGGCCGTGGCATTTAAACGATGCCCAATTGGCACTAAGGGGCCTAAAGTGTGCCAAGAAAACATCCCCCACACCATTACACCACCACCACCAGCCTGCACAGTGGTAACAAGGCATGATGGATCCATGTTCTCATTCTGTTTACGCCAAATTCTGACTCTACCATCTGAATGTCTCAACAGAAATCAAGACTCATTAGACCAGGCAACATTTTTCCAGTCTTCAACTGTCCAATTTTGGTGAGCTCTTGCAAATTGTAGCCTCTTTTTCCTATTTGTAGTGGAGATGAGTGGTACCCGGTGGGGTCTTCTGCTGTTGTAGCCCATCCGCCTCAAGGTTGTGCGTGTTGTGGCTTCACAAATGCTTTGCTGCATACCTCGGTTGTAGCGAGTGGTTATTTCAGGCAAAGTTGCTCTTCTATCAGGTTGAATCAGTCGGCCCATTCTCCTCTGACCTCTAGCATCAACAAGGCATTTTCAGCCCACAGGACTGCCGCATACTGGATGTTTTCCCTTTTCACACCATTCTTTGTAAACCCTAGAAATGGTTGTGCATGAAAATCCCAGTAACTGAGCAGATTGTGAAATACTCAGACCGGCCCGTCTGGCACCAACAACCATGCCACGCTCAAAATTGCTTAAATCACCTTTCTTTCCCATTCTGACATTCAGTTTGGAGTTCAGGAGATTGTCTTGACCAGGACCACACCCCTAAATGCATTGAAGCAACTGCCATGTGATTGGTTGATTAGATAATTGCATTAATGAGAAATTGAACAGGTGTTCCTAATAATCCTTTAGGTGAGTGTATATATATATATATATTCAACATTCTAAGGACACAAAAATATGCCAAAATGGCACAAGCTATGGAACCATTGGTCCTATCAACTTGAAATTTTGCATGCAGTGTCTTTGTCTAAGGTGCCATCAAAGTATACGAGGACAGTCGGATATCTTGAAAAACATGGCCACATTTTAATTGTGTGTAAATCAATGTATATATGGCTTTTTTTTCCACAAAGAAACACTTTATTCATACCATACTGTAGATCTCCTCTATTTGAACAACTTTGCCTCAAGAACCAATGTGTGAATCAAATCGTTAGTTAAATATTTGAGATTATTTCAGATTTTCTGGAGTCCCAATAATAATAATTACCAAAATGTTTTAACTTTGATTCAACATTGCATAGGTTTGCCAAAACGTACGTAGAGGGTGGGCCACTCTTCCAAAAATGGATATATCTCTTAAACGGAATGAGATATTATCATAGAAATTGGTACACTTATGTATGGTGTCATTCTGAGGACACACAAAAAAGAATGCACGCCTCTGCCTCTTGGTGGCGCTATAATAATAAAAAAATTCCAAATGGCTCTAACTATGGTACCTTTAGTCCGATTGACGTGAAATTTTGCATGCAGTGTCTTTGTCAAAGGTGCCATCAAGGTCTATTAGGAAAGTTGCATATCTTGAAAAACATGTCCGCCATTGACCAATCAGCTTTCAGCAGCTTTTATATGTGGTTAAATAAGGCCAATCTGAACGAAACCTGGTAGGCCTATTTGTCTCTTGGCCCAAGAGGTCTGTGCAAAAAGTGAAAAAATTTGGCCACCGGGAGGAGCTATAACGTTTTACATGTTTGCAAATCATTATATATACCACAGAATTAATGAAGAATCCGATTAATTTAGACAAGGTTAGCAATGGCCGATCGAAATGAAACTTCATAGGCTTATTCAGATATCTGTATGAAATTTGAAAAAATTTGAAAAAATTCAATCTAGCACATACAGCCATTTTGTACTTTTTCAAGTACAGAAATGGCTGTATGTCTCATAGTGTTTAACAAATACACAAGCAATTCATGTAGCTAGATAGGTCTCCTCACCCTGAAAACTTTGCCCAAAGAACCATTGTGGTCAATCAAAAAAATAAGTTTGCGAACTAGTGATAGGTTTTTCGTCCAATCAAAATTAAACCAGTTTAGAAAGATTCTTTGGAGTCCATACATCAATAATTATCAAAAACACGTTGAACTTCATGTTTCGCATGGCTATAGTAGACCAATGAAATCTTGTGGGAGGAGCCTAAAACATTTAAGGCTATTACTCCTGAATGCAATGAGCAATCTGGACCAAACTTGAAAAAGATTTGTAGGGGATCAAAGTGAGTACACGCAATACATTTGCCTGGGATTAGCCATCTGGTGGCGCTATAATAGCTTTTTATAATATTTTAGCAGCTTTTAGACATGGTTAAAAAGGCAGATCGGAACAAAACGTGATGGCCTATTTGTTGGTGCAAGAAGTCTGTGCAAAATAAAATAAACAAAAATAAATAAATTGGGATGGCCCATTTGTCTGTTGGTCCAAGAGGTCTGTGCAAAATAAAAAAAAAATTAAATTAAAAATGTACTTCCATGCAAATTGTTTAATACTGTGCGGTTTCTCACAAAGACACACATTGTTCATATCATTTGATACATCTCTTTCTGAACAACTTTGCCTCAAAAACCATTGGTGTCAATGAAATCATTCATTCAATATTTTAGTTTATTTTCTTTTGCAAACTACTCCTAGGTTTTTCCACCCGACATCAACAAAGCCTGTACAGAAACAATATTTGGAAAAGCCAAGATCAGTAATTAAAAAACTTTGTCATGGCTATGACAAGAAATTGGTGTGTAAAGTGTACCCCAAACCCCAAAACTCATAAACGGCAAACCCAATTATAATCAAAATATGTACACATATACGACAAAATTTGGTGTAAATCAGATGATAGCTTGTGTTTTAACAGTTATGAATGTTATAAAGCCCATATATCTATGGTACCTGACCTGATGGATATGAACATAATGACATTTTATCACTGTTTTAGGTGATATCAGGCAACAAGCACATATGTGATGTGAACTGATTTACTGATTAATATTTAAAGTGCTTTAAAGGCTTGAACCCTGTTAATCACTGATTGTTGCTATATCTGTTATTATTTGAATTGCAATTTATTAATACATAATATATTCACAATGTATTTAATTAAATATAAATTTATTGGCATTAAATTCTATTTATTCTTATTTACTGTATACAAGTGTAAATGTAAAATCACCTCAAAATACAACTGCAAATGAAATGCTTAATTTACCTGCCTTTAGTAATAATCTGACACCTTTCAATTTAATTATATAAAAATTAAGGTGCTGCTTAATTGACTTCATATTAAATACTCTACAAATTCCCTATAAATGAGTGGTACAGGTCTATCATGGGAGCTCTAATAGAAAAGTACAATTACTTCTCAGAGTGAATTATCTTTTACAGGGCACTAGTTATCAAAAGTTATC
Source organism: Xyrauchen texanus (assembly GCF_025860055.1). Classification (NCBI taxonomy): domain Eukaryota; kingdom Metazoa; phylum Chordata; class Actinopteri; order Cypriniformes; family Catostomidae; genus Xyrauchen; species Xyrauchen texanus. Next base: position 11,613,573 of record NC_068278.1, on the reverse strand, counting down.
AAGCCATGGCTGGCAATTATTAAAGCCTTAATCAAATATGGATGGTCATTTGTTAACTGAATTATTGCAGACCATCAGAGTGCGTTTGGGGGGTGAAAAATGAGATGTAAGACGGAAACTGAGATCTAGCAGATATGAGGTCCATTAATGACTCTGAGACCTGCGTGGCACTGAGAAATTCTAGTTTAAATGTAAGAGTAAATAAAATGTTACAGTAAATGAAAACTTAGAGTGTAGGTGGACCTCAATTTCCATATATAGGGAAGAATACTTCAAATAGTTCCAGTGATATATTCATACACAGAAAAAAAATACAGTTATGTGAGTCTTTTGAATCTTATTATTTTGTTTCTTTCTCAGTCATCCATATTTTATTATAATTTTTCACACTAAGGGATATGAAAAAAACCCTTAACCTAAAGTACAGTATTAAACGTCATAACTCATGTATGGTTTTCTTCAGTATCATATCACATTAATATCATGGTCATGACCAACAGTAGCTCCAATATCCACAATTTCCCACACAGAAAAAGCGTTTGTGATTCTGTCTTACCCTGACACCCACCAATAGACCAAAACAAGATATTTCTAACAGTGATTCAGCTGAGTAGCAAACACACTCCTGGTCCATACATCACTCCCTCATTCCAAACTATCACACACGCTCAGAGGAAATGGAAGCAGGCAGTGGAACAGCAGTACGAAATTTAGAGGGGAAATGAGAGGCAACAGCTTGGAACAGCACTTCCTATTCTGCACTTCAGAGAGAGAGTGTGAAGTAAATACACAGTCCTTGAGCAGTAATATACAGATCATGTACATGTTTTGAGCATGCTACTTCATGCATTATTTTGAGAGCAGGCTTCATTAACCAATTTGCATGTCCCCTTTCATCATAACATTACATTTTAACTAGATATATAGAATCTAATTGACATCATAAAATGGCTTTTTAACCAAAGTTTTCAAAGTTCATTTGCAGTTTTTAATCAGCATTTTATTGTGGTTTCTGGTTATCTGTGGTTATCTGTCGGCCTCAAAGTAGGTGGAGCTCCAGATCACATCTATCGATGATGTGGACCAATGGCAGAAAGGTGTTTAGCAGCTGGTGCAAAGTTTTCCTGAAAATTCACTCTAGCAAGTTGTTACGAACCACAGAAATGAACTCAACACCTTTGTTTTAGCCAGATTTAGTTCTAAATTACATCACACCCATTCGTTCTTTGATTTCATATGAAGAGTTAGATACTATAAATAACTGCTACTTTAGCACATTGCCAGGCAGTGAGTGACCTGTGGAAGACGGGTCATACCACAGGAAGAAAATATATAGTGGGCTGCTGTGGCTCAGGTGGTACAGGGGGTCGGCTGCCAATCGTAGGGTTGGCGGATCGATTTCCGGCCCACATGACTCCACATGCCGAAGTGTCCTTGGGCAAGACACTGAACCCCAAGTTGCTCCCAATGGCAGGCTAGTGCCTTGCATGGCAGCTCTGCAGCCATTGGTGTGAGTGCGTGTGTGAATGGGTGATTGGGACACAGTGTAAAGCTCTTTGGTAACCTCTAAGGTTATAAAAATGCGCTATATATGTGCAGACCATTTACCATTACTCGGGATGTTGTGGATCGAAATGCAGTGTTTAATAAATAAAACAATGCCAAGATGCAACAAAACTAAACACTCACCAGCCACAAGTGGACAAAACCAGACAAGGAACGATGGAAACAAGAGGACTTAAATACACATGAAACTAATTCTGGGGGCAGAGTCCCAGAGGGTGAGGCTGCTGGAGGAAGAGACTCAAAGTGCAAAGACTCGAAGGGCGTGGTCACCTGGACCAATTGAAGTGGGGGAACACCGAGGTTAAGACAACCAAAGCTTAATTTGCCGAGGCTGGAACCACCGAAGCTGGACCTGCCGAGGTTGAGACTGCCGGAACTACCAATTCTTGGATCACGAATCTGGGACTGAGACTGGGACCACTGAGGTTGAGACCACAGGGACCACCGTAGAAGGGTGCTTCTTCCTACTTTCCTTCCTGGCTAGGGAGCATTGGGTGCCATCCCAGACAAGGGTTCGCTGGGTGCCATGGGTGGAGTACTGCAGAGTATTGTACCGTGTATGGAGAGCAGCTCAGCTGTAGAGCATAGTTAATGTACTGCTCCAATGTCAAGTTACATCTGCCTCCTGGTAGACATGACTTAATGTGTTCACTGAGACTGAACCGAATGAGGTCTTTTAACTCCATCTCCCCCCAGTTCACACAGCTCGCAAGAGAAAAGATCTGTAAATTCCTCAATCGAGCCATATACCTGCCTAAGAAACAGCAGTTCCACTGTTTGATCCATATTAGAGTCTGGTTTCCTGTAACAGCAGGACTCAGAGAGAGAGGGGTGTTGAGGATCGCAATTATTAAATAATGCCAAGTTGCAACAAAAACACGAACTAAACTACATTCACTGATGAAACAGCCACAAATGGACAAATCAAGGCAAGAAACACTGCAAACAGTAGGGCTTAAATACACATGAAACTAATTGATTAACCCAACATACCTGAGCAACATAACGACAGGAAACACAAAACTTCAAAATAAGAGTTAATGAACAACACTATCAAAATTAGAGTTCACACTGAAGGACACCATAAACATTACATACACTGTTAAAAATGTCTGTAAATGTCTTCAACAGAAAAAGACTGTAAAACTGTGTTTATATCGTTAATTACATGTATTGACATAAAGTTAATACATGTAATTTTACGGTAAAATATTGTAAAAATAAAAAAAATGTATATGTAAAAAATATTATTTAACAGTATAATTAATGGTTAAAATGTATATTATGTTTAACAAGAGGGCATGTACTTTTTACGGTAAATTATTGTTAAAATTACGGTAAAACAATAAAACAATAATCAGGCATTCACAGAATTCTTGTGCCTTTCTGTAATAACAGTACATTATAAAGTGAAAAGCTAATTTTTACAGTTTCAGAAGGTTGAAGTATTACGTTTATATCATTTTATAATATTAACGGTAATGTACTGTAAAATAAATAGGCATCAAAATTACATCCTGTAAAGCGTGTTACCGTATTCCTTTTTTTAGCTGAGAATTTCTGGCAACCAAAGCTGCCAGTTTTTTACCGTAGATCTAACCGTTTTTTTAAAAGTGTACTGACATTTCGCCATATTTGAAGATAGAAAATCATATGGGTTTGAAGCGGCATGATTCATGATGGTGAATAAATAATAACATTTTCATTATTGGGTGAACTATTCCTTTAAGATATGATGTCACATTGTATTTACAAGATCTGATGGTTTATATACTGGTTTATATACACATAGTACAAGTTTTCATGGTGTAATTTTATAGTGATATTCAGCGCTTACTAAAAGATCATGTTGGCACATATAATACATATGAAGACAGTGAGTCTTCATTTTACCGCACCAGTCCAGTGCACTGTAAGTCTATCCCAGATGCTGAAGTGTGTAAATGTTTCAGTACTCCACCCATACAAATGTTTTCAATCTATTTGTTTTTGTGAGTTATTTATTTAATTATCAAACAACTACCATCAGTACAGGTATATATATTCTGGTCCACTCCCTACAGCCTGTCCAAATCTGTTCTGGAAATGCAGATGTAACATTTGTCATGTCAATAAAACTATTTGCACTGAATTGATTAGCTGCAGGGCTGAAGGGCTCCCTGTGGGCCTCCTGACAAGAGCAAGGGAAAATATGTGTGTTTGTGTGTGAGAGAGAGAAAAACAGCGAGCAAGAGCTGATTCACCAAACACAGATTGTATCGCTCGTGTCTGCGCTGACTGTGTCTGTGGCAGTGCTGTTCACGGCTGATACTGCACCCTGGAGATAGCGCAGATAAGAGCGCTGACATCCGCTCTCATTCACACATCTATGAGGGAGGACAGCCTATCCCCTGGGACAGACGGAATAGGAGGGATAGCTTGTAAAAGGGCAACTGGAGGAGGAAATGTAACATTGGAATAATTTAAATAAGGTCTGAATTTAACGATAAGTTATATTCAACTAGGAAGCAAATGGTTCAGAACCGGATCCTTTTTTCAGACAAACTTATTATATGAACTTATTCAGATTCAGACAAACTTATTCGAAAAGCATGTGTGAGTCTCTCAACATAAGGAAAGACTTTGGGAGTAAGATTGTGATGTGGGGGACAATTGTGATATTGAAACCATTACAACAACACTTTACTCATTATTTTCCCCAAGCAGGTAGGAACATTTATCAGGCATAGAACTTAGCCAGGGTCATATGGACAGTGCTAGCATTAAAAAACATAATACTATCAAAATGAGCCTATTATGTACACAGCGGCAAGAAAAAGTATGTGAACCCTTTGGAATTAGCTGTTTTTTATTTTAGCATTAATTGGTCAAAAAATGTTATCTCATCTCCATTAAAGTCACAAGAATAGACAAAGCACAATGAGCTTAAAGAATCTGTAAGTGATTTTTAAGTGGTTAAAATCGCTTACAACACTTTAAAGCTAACAACACACAAACAACTATACTCTTTTGTGTCTTTACAGAATACATCAAATTAAACATACATTAAACAAATTAAACACAATGTGCTGTGGAAAAATTAAGTGAATCCCAAGGCTAATGACATCAACAAAAGCCAATTAGAGTCAGAAGTTGGCAAACCTGGCACCAATGAATGAAACGAGATTGGAGGTGTGGGTTAGAGCTACTTAGGCATATAAAAAGCACTCAAATATTTTGAGTTTGCTTTTCATAAGAATCATCTGCTGACATCTACCATGCCTGAAATACATATATCTCAGAACACCTATGATCAAGAATTGTTGCTTTGCATAAACCTGGAAAGTGTTACAAAGTTATCGCAAAGAGCTTAGATATTCATCTGTCTGCAGTTAGACAAATTCTCTATAAATGTAGATGGTTTAGTACTGTGGCTACTCTCACTAGAATTAGCCATCCAGCCAAGATGACTCAAAGGGTACACCGCATAATGCTCAATGAGTTAAAGAACCCTAGAGTGACATCTGAAAACTTGAAGGAATTATTGGAACTGGTTAACATCTCTGTTCATGAGTTTACTATATGGAAAACATTCAACAAGTATGGTCTCCATGGCAGGACACAACCAATTAAGCTGCTGCTTTCCAACAAAAACATTGCTGCATGCCTGAAGTTTGTCAAAGACCACCTTGAACTCCACAAGACCACAACGCTACTAGGAAAATGTTTTGTGGACAGTGGATGGACTAAGGTTGAATTGTTTGGGAAGAACACACAGCACTATGTATGCCGTAACCACACACAACATGAAAACATCACTTCAGTGGTTAAGTATGGTGGAGGTAGCATTATGATTCGGGACTGCTTTGCTTCTTCGGGGGCTGGACCGCTTGCCATCAGTGAGGGAAAAAAGAATTCCCTAGTTTATCAAGATATCCTACAGGATAATATCAGGGTGGCTGTGCACCAGCTTATGCTCAGTAGAAGTTGGGTGATGCAGCAGGACAATGACCCTAAACATCTAAATAAATCCACTACAGAATGGCTTCAAAAAATTAAAATCCACATTTTGGAGTGTCCCAGTCAGAGCCCAGACCTTAACCCAATAGAGATGCAGTGGAATGACCTCAAGAGAGCCATTCACACCAGACATCCAAAGAATATGGCTGAGCTGAAGCAGTTCTGTAAGGAATAATGGTCCAAAATTCCTTCTGAAAGTTGTGCAGGTCTAATCTGCAAAACTACCGGAAAAACTTGGTTGAGGTTATTGCTGCCAAAGGAGGATAGGCCAGTTTTTAAATACAAGGGTTCACTTACTTTTGCCACAGCACTGTTGCCATCCCAGAAAGGAGAATAGCAATGATCCAAAACCCTGTCCCCTCGTGTGTTGAAGCTGATGTGTTGGTGGTATTTTGATGCGATTGTTTTAAAATTGGCTTTGTTAAAGTCCCCGCATTCATTGTTACCAATTTTGTTAAACATTGCTATTCTCCTTTCCGGGATGGATACAAATCCCTCCCCCTCCCACCATTTGGCAAATCAGACCACTCTTCTGTTCTGCTTCTGTCCGCTTACAGGCAGAAACTGAAACAAGAAGCACCCACCCTCAGAACAATCCAGTGATGGTCGGATCAATCAGACTCTATGCTACAAGACTTTTGATCACGCGGACTGGGAGATGTTCCGGTCCGCCTCTGATGACGACGCCGAGGTTTACGCTGATAGTGTAACGTCTTTCATCAGGAAGTGCGTAGAAGACGTTGTTCTGACCAAAACAATACGGATCTACCCCAACCAGAAACCACGGGTTAATGGCTATGTTCGCGCGGCACTTAATGCGCGGACCTCCGCTTTTAATTCCGGGAACACGGAGGAGCATAAACAAGCCAGTTATGCCCTCCGTAACACTATCAGAACAGCTAAATGCCAGTACAGGTACAAGATTGAAGGACAGTTCAACACCAACGACTCTAGAAGTATGTGGCAGGGAATTAACATCATCACGGACTACAAAGGGAATAAAAACTCAGCCGTGAACACCACTGCCTCTCTCCCGGATGAGCTGAATACATTTTATTGTCGTTTCGTTGAAAATAACACCGCCCTCGCGGAGAGAGCACTCGCGACTGACGCTACAGAGGATGGTTCACTCTCTGTCTCTGTTGCGGATGTAACCCAATCCATCCGACGGGTGAACATCCATAAACCGGGTCCAGACAGCATTCTGGGCCGCGTCATCAGAGCGTGCGCGAACCAACTGGCTGGTGTTTTTACGGATATTTTCAACCTTTCCCTCTCCCTGTCTGTAGTCCCCACATGCTTCAAAACATCCACCATTGTGCCTGTACAAAAGCAATCAAAAATCACTTGTTTAAATGACTGGCGTCCTGTTGCTCTGACCCCCATCATCAGCAAATGATTTGAGAGGCTAATCGGAGATTACATCTGCTCTGTGCTGCCCACCTCTCTGGACCCATTGCAGTTTGCCTACCGCAACAACCGCTCCACTGATGATGCCATTGCATCTACAATACACACTGCTCTCTCCCATCTGGAAAAAAGGAGCACATATGCGAGAATGCTGTTTGTAGACTACAGCTCAGCATTCAACACCATAGTGCCCTCCAAGCTTGATGAGAAACTCCGGGCTCTGGGCTTAAACAGCTCGCTGTGCAGCTGGATCCTGGACTTCCTGTCAGGCAGACGTCAGGTGGTTAGAATGGGCAGCAACATCTCCTCATCACTGCCCCTCACCTCAAAATGCAACACATAGCTCCAATGCCATCATTAAGTTTGCTGACGATACGACAGTGGTAGGTCTGATCACTTTCAATGATGAAACAGCCTACAGAGGGGAGGTGCACACTCTGACACACTGGTGTCAGGAGCACAACCTCTCCCTCAACGTCAGTAAGACCAAGGAGCTTGTAGTGGACTTCAGGAAGAATGACAGAGAAAACAGCCCCATCACCATTAATGGAGCACCGGTGGAGAGAGTCAGCAGCTTCCGTCCACACTGAGGCCGTTGTGAAGAAGGCTCACCAGCACCTCTTCTTCTTGAGACGGCTGAGGAAGTTTGGAATGAACCACCACATCCTCATACGGTTCTACACCAGTACTGTAGAGAGCATCCTGACTGGCTACATCACCGCCTGGTACGGCAACAGCACTGCCCTAAACCCTAAGCCCTGCAAAGGGTGCTGCGAACTGCCAGAATCATCATCGGAGGTGAGCTTCCCTCCCTCCAGGCGGTGTGTGAAAAAAGCTTGGAGGATCATCAGAGACTCCAGCCACCCGAGTCATGGGCTGCTCTCACTGCTACTATCATGCAGGCTGTATCGCAGCATCAGGACCTGCACCAGCCGACTCCATGACAGCTTCTTCCCCCAAGCAATCAGACTTTTGAACATTTGATCTCTCATGATCAATAATCAGCACGGCACTTTATTAATCTTACACTGGACTGTCATAATTATATTTGCCACAATACAACTACAGTATATATATTTTGCATATACTTTTAATTTTGTATTTCTATTGTATGTCTATTCTATATCGTGTGTATTGCACTTGTGTATATGGTCGTGTGACAATAAAGTGATTTGATTTGATTTGAATGCTTAATGGGATGTGTTCAATAAATACATGAAAGATTAAAATGGTTTGTGTGTTGTTAGCTTAAGCACATTGTGTTTGTCTGCACTTATGACTTTGATGAAGATGAAATCACAATTTATGATTAATTAATGCGGAAAACCATCTACAAAGATTCACATACTTCTTGTTGCCACTGTAACATAATTGGAACTGTGGCAGGACCAGATCTAGGGGGGTGCTGGAGTGGGCTTTGCACAACCAATCTGTCCCTGTTGAAATCAACCCTAAACCGTCTTTACTTTCTTAATACACTGGTGTAAATGTGCAGGATTCATCAGCGCACATTATTCCAAAGAATTGTCTTAATTATTTTTCAACAAAATTTTGTTTTGTATAAATGCGTTATAAATGATAAAATTAATAAAACGTAACATTTTCATGCAAAATTTGGCAAAAAGTGAGAATTTAATCTTCCATGTTATAAATGCTAAATAAATACACGTATTCAAACATTTAAATTAACTATGATAATAAAATATATTATTTAGGGTTAGGGTTATTATTCAATAAATTATGTCACAATGCAGCACAAATAGACTATTATAGTGAGATTAAACTATAGTGAGCTTTTTCTTTTGTGTTTTATTGATTACTGTATTCTCTGTACTTACTTTTGTCACTTTCTTTTTTTTTGTCATGTTGATGTAACAAAAATGGTGCTCCAAATGGTGTCCCAAGTTACCTAGTCCTAGTCACTGAAAGTCCTATTCGAAAACATTTTCAGGTTTTTATGCTCATTCACAGCATATATATAATATACTAAAGCCTCAATTCCTTTAAACCATACTGAACTTTATGTGCATGGGATTCTAATTTTTGCAACTTCATATGTGTCCAGTTTATAATGAGTTTCATTTTCATAGGTAACTAACGCTCAATAACTATTATTAGGTATTCGTAATATTTTAGGTAAAATGGCTCACTATTAACCATTATTATGCATGTTGTTATAACTGCATATCGATGATTTATCATGCTTTTTTATAAATTACTTTATAATCATAAAATAACCCAGTTATAAACCCTTAACACAGGGAACACTAATGTAAAGTGTTACCCAACTAGCTGATGCCAAAATACCATTTAGGCTTTGCTTTAGCAAAATCATTGTCTGGTATAGCTACTGTTCACAATTCCCAGTGTGTATAAAATCAAGTCCCATCCTCCTTTTAGCTTGTTGGACATACTGCTTCGCTCTTCTGGGATTATTTTTCAGAGATGAATCAAACAAATCATGAACCAGTTTATTGGAACGACCGACTGTCCACAAGTAAATAAATAAGAATACAGTTGAACCAGAAAAAAAGTCATGATGTAAGTTTAAGTTGTGTATGAGCAGGGGTGTAAACTAACGAATTGCAAATACTCACGTTAGTGTAATTAACTACTTTTTCCCAAGAATTTTACTTTTTTAAGTAGTTTAAAAATGGTATACTTATACATGAGTATATGCTGTAACTGTAATTTTACTGCGCTATTTTCCCACCATCTGTGTTCGCTACTTCCCTGTCCTGATTTAATTTTTATCTATCAACATGATTGGCTAGGGAGAGTCTTGTGACTCGTGACCATCAAATCACACGTAAAAAACTTGAACGGCAGCTGCAGATTTTTGCGCCAACTGTTATGGATGCCTCAAGCACAGTTTTCAGCTGAACATCACGGCCGCACCTGAAAGGTTGTGTCATGCAATTTTAACTTGCTCAAGCCAGATATCAGCATTAATTCTGCCTCTAAGTTGAAGAAACATATCAAGGTAAATTTCATATCTCTGCTAACTAGATTCTGTGTGTCTACAGGTCCTTCTCAAAAAATTAGCATATTGTGATAAAGGTCATTATTTTCCATAATGTAATGATAAAAATTAAACTTTCATATATTTTAGATTCATTGCACACCAACTGAAATATTTCAGGTCTTTTATTGTTTTAATACTGATGATTTTGGCATACAGCTCATGAAAACCCAAAATTCCTATCTCAAAAAATTAGCATATTTCATCCGACCAATAAAAGAAGTGTTTTTAATACCAAAAAAAAAGTCAACCTTCAAATAATTATGTTCAGTTATGCACTCAATACTTGATCGGGAATCCTTTTGCAGAAATGACTGCTTCAATGCAGCGTGGCATGGAGGCAATCAGCCTCTGGCACTGCTGAGGTGTTATGGAGACCTAGGATGCTTCGATAGCAGCCTTAAGCTCATCCAGAGTGTTGGGTCTTGCGTCTCTCAACTTTCTCTTCACAATATCCCACAGATTCTCTATGGGGTTCAGGTCAGGAGAGTTGGCAGGCCAATTGAGCACAGTAATACCATGGTCAGTAAACCATTTACCAGTGGTTTTGGCACTGTGAGCAGGTGCCAGGTCGTGCTGAAAAATGAAATCTTCATGTCCATAAAGCTTTTCAGCAGATGGAAGCATGAAGTGCTCCAAAATCTCCTGATAGCTAGCTGCATTGACCCTGCCCTTGATAAAACACAGTGGACCAACACCAGCAACTGACATGGCACACCAGACCATCACTGACTGTGGGTACTTGACACTGGACTTCAGGCATTTTGGCATTTCCTTCTCCCCAGTCTTCCTCCAGACTCTGGCACCTTGATTTCGAATGACATGCAAAATTTGCTTTCATCCGAAAAAGTACTTTGGACCACTGAGCAACAGTCCAGTGCTGCTTCTCTGTAGCCCAGGTCAGGCGCTTCTGCCGCTGTTTCTGGTTCAAAAGTGGCTTGACCTGGGGAATGCGGGGATGTTTCTACTCCAGACTCAGTCCACTGCTTCCGCAGGTCCCCAAGGTCTGGAATCGGTCCTTCTCCACAATCTTCCTCAGGGTCCGGTCACCTCTTCTCGTTGTGCAGCGTTTTTGCCACACTTTTGCCTTCCCACAGACTTCCCACTGAGGTGCCTTGATACAGCACTCTGGGAACAGCCTATTTATTCAGAAATTTCTTTCTGTGTCTTACCCTCTTGCTTGAGGGTGTCAATGATGGCCTTCTGGACAGCAGTCAGGTCGGCAGTCTTACCCATGATTGCGGTTTTGAGTAATGAAACAGGCTGGGAGTTTTTAAAAGCCTCAGGAATCTTTTGCAGGTGTTTAGAGTTAATTAGTTGATTCAGATGATTAGGTTAATAGCTTGTTTAGAGACCCTTTTCATGATATGCTAATTTTTTTAGATAGGAATTTTGGGTTTTCATGAGCTGTATGCCAAAATCATCAGTATTAAAACAATAAAAGACCTGAAATATTTCAGTTGGTGTGCAATGAATCTAAAATATATGAAAGTTTAATTTTTATCATTACATTATGGAAAATAATGACCTTTATCACAATATGCTAATTTTTTGAGAAGGACCTGTATATCATGGCCTATTGTGACAGGGCGGAGGGCGGGGCTGGGTCGTGGTCCCATATCAGGCTAATTAAGCCTCCGAGAGGGATAAAGGCAGATTGCAGACGGTGGTGCGACGAGAGAGGAGAGAGACATGAAAAAAAAACCTTACACACCAGTTCTCCGATACGCCGTAGCTTGTTAAATCAAATACACTTTATAATTCCGCCAATGCCCCTCTTGACGAGCATTTAATATATATGCAGCCGTTTATGCCTAAAGTGAATTTAAACAGTGGAACAAAAATGTGTATTTGCATCAAAATGTCGGACTTGAAGTGTACATGTGTAGATGTGTACATGTCATATATAGGCTATTAATCAAATAACAATAACAAGGAAATGAGAAAACCACTCTCTGCTGTTGGCCGAATAACTTGTGTAGCTTTAGAAGTTTTAACAACCAAACAACTTTTCCCATGCCTGCTCTACCTCCTCTATTGTGCAGGACATTACGTGCCAAGTGCTCATGATTATTTAGCATTTTTTTGCATTCCTTGCATTGTTTGAACATGTTTTAAGCACAACAATAATGCTCTGTCAGCATTAAGGGAAATTTAGACCCTACACATAAAATTATTTTACATAATTGTTTAATACATTATGATTTAAAATGGTGATCAGTGTATTTAAAATAACTTTTTAATCTTTTGATTTCTGTTATCATGTCTCCCTTTTATTTTTTGGAATCAGATTCATGTTGTGTTTATCATTGATAAGTGATGTATTATAAAAGTTGGCATACAGTGTTCATTATAATGGGACATATGTTTTGCAACTCAGTACTCAATACTCAATACTCACTACTCATGAGTTCTTTTAAATGAGCAACTCTTTTACTCTTACTTAAGTAGTTTTTAGGACAGCTACTTTTACTCTACTCACACTACATGTTTTGGGAAGTAACAGTACTTCTACTTGAGACTGATTTTTCAGTACTCTTTCCACCCCTGTGTATGAGTCAAAAGCAAGATTTAGTGGTTTATAGAAGAATGTGATATTGTTGGATCCACAAGCACATATCAAATCAGGTTTAATTAACAGAAAAAAGTATTTTTTTTTTGTCTTTGGCTTGTCTCATTCATCTGAGTATTTATAAAGACAGGCCAATTCCTCTTCTTAAATCTATTACTGCCTAAAAAATTAGTGTCTGCCTTTGAATTTAGAGTGTTCATTAATAGGATATTATGTGCTCCAGAGTCCATAGTAATAGAATATTACACATATAGTCTGAGGGATTCTCACCATCTGTGGGGTCAATGAAATATCAAAATACTCACATCACACATTCTGTAGGAATTCTAAAGCCTAAAAAAAACTAAAGAAAAACTACAAGTGCATAGTGAAAGTTTTACATTAAGGCAGATTGAATGTCGTATAAATATCTAATTTAGCTCAACGTGACTTTAGGAGCACTGCGTGGTATGGGAAGAATCACTGTTACTATTGTTCATACCAAGGTCTAAAGATTTGAACAAACCACTAAGTGTGAAGCCTTTGTGCATAACTCATCCCAAAATACTTGTTAAGAAGAGGTAGGCTATTACTTTACTTAACTATCTTTTTTAGTTATTTTTTAATCTAAGCAAATTTTCCATTCATTAGATTTACTTTTTTTTTTTATCCCAAAGACTTACACTGAATGAGTTTCCAAAGTCATGTCTAGGGACCAGAATATCATAGAGCCTTGGTGGTGGGCTCATTTGGGCTATTAAGTGTCCCCAAAAACACCCTAGCAACCACATACCAATGCCCTTGCAACCATCCAGAACACCTACCAAGGGGGGATTTCTCCTGAAGTCCAATATCATCTCCACTGTTTTGAGCGTGTTCAGCTCAAGGTTGTTGTGACCAGACAGCCAGCTGATCAACCTCCTATTTGTATGCAGACTCGTCGATGTCGCGGATGAAGTTGATGACCATGATGCCATATGCAAACTGCAAGAGCTTGACAGTGTTGTCCTTTTACACACCTGGCCCCTTATCAGGCTAATCAAGCCTCCGAGAGGGATAAAGGCTGACTGCGGACAGTAGTGCGGGAGATAGAGAGCGTTTACGGGCAGCTGCCCCGTGTGTTTAATCCCTTTACACTGGTGCCGAAGACCGGGGAAGGAGGAGGGATATGCCGTAGTGAAGTTCTCGCAGCTACCATCCAACCCAACGGAGCAGACGCGGCCATCTGCCGGGGGACGGAGCAGCCCGGCCACCTGGAAGCGGAGGAATGGCCACTGACCACGAGGGGAGAAGGGGCTCCTAGCCGACAGCCTGGAGTGTCCAGGGCCTCTGCCAGGGGCGGAGGGAGACCCCTACCAGTCGCAAAATGCGGCGGGGTCAAGATAGGACCGCCGACCACGAGCGGGGAGGGGCTCATGGCTGACCGCCTGGAACGGGAGAACCGCTGCCAGGGGCGGGGGAGACCCCATCTGTTCCCCGAGAATGTGACGGGTGGTTCTGTCCACCAGGGGCCGGAGGACTGCCTCCAGTCCACCCGGGGAGTCGTGGCTATCGTCCGTTATAGGGTGGAGGAGTGGCCTCGGTCCAAGCTACGGCGTATTGAAGAACCAGCGAATAAGTGTTTTTTTTTCTCTCTCTCTCGCTCCTCTCTCTCTCCCACTGCCACTCCTTGTTGGCCTTATACCTCTCTTTTAAATTTGACAGTGCTTTTTTTTGTTAGGGGTACTACACCGTTACAGGAAATACCCCCTATTATAATAATTATTTTTTATGTGTTTCATATTGGAATTCCCAGTGAAGATCTAAACTACCCATGATAGTGCAGAGGAGGATTCACCAATCAGAGAATCATGGCAAAAACAAACTACTGCAAATGAGCTCTGCAGCGACCGCCCACTCCCATGACAACATGACGCACTGCAAATTACGCAATTTAGTCAGCCTCCCTACATTCTCTAACTACTTATGTAGCCTCTTACTTGAAAAGCCTATAATAGAAGACACATTTGAGTATTCCTTATATTTTATTACTATAAATACAGAAATACAATCTTATATAGCTTTATTGCATGCGCATGTAACGAAATCGAGACTTTGTTAATTCTAACTTTTGAGTGCAAAATATTTTAATAGATGTTTTATTGGTTTATTAAGTGTCCTTGTTTTGAAGAAAAAAAGATGATTGTTTTTTTTTGGGGTGGGACTTAGCACCAGGTATAGTGTGTGTAAGATGAAAGTGAGGAGAGAGAAGAGATTAAACTTTAGAGCTGGAGAGTCAGAGTGTTGCTCTTAAGTAATTTCACATCATTTCAATGAAAGCGTGTATTTATTTTACTTTTGTTTCTTCTGTTGATAAAGTGATGGGTGCAGGGCTTGACATTAACACCTGCCAGACCCCCAAATGTGGTGAGAAATCGTCAGTGGTGGGTAACTCCATAAATCTTACTAGCCACTTTGGCGGCTGACGTTCTCAGGGTTTTCCATTCATTGAAAATTCAGTTAAATTAAATTAAACTTGTGTTTAGTGCTTTATAGGCACTAAATATTCTTCTCGTGTGAAATGCAGGGTTTTCACAGGAGTGTGGCATGGCCATCAAAGACCCACTCGACTGAGTGAACCACTATGGGCAAAAACATTCTCTACGCAAGTATCTTGCAACACATCTTACAATGCAAGCTCAATTTCACATGTTTCGTTTTAAAATGTGTCAGACCTCAAATCATAACTTAAGGCAACTACAGGTCTCAACACTGGCGCAAGTGTTGCTATAGGGAGATTAGTGTGAAATGTCCGCTCCTATGGTGGGTTTTCTCTTTCAACTCAACTACTGTCATGGCGGAGCAGCAGTTTGAAGAGAATATTGCTGATCAAGTAAGTCAATATATTTATAGCAACTTACCTGAATAATACCATAACCAATTTAATTGCACAGACGTTTGAAGGTAACTCTGTCACCCCCTTGAGTACAAAGGTTTGTTCCCACCATGGTAATTTAAAAACGCACGTTAAGCATGTTTAACCGGACCAGACGTTGTTTATGCAGTGGCCAAGTGCTTGCATCTGCATTCACATACTTGCGTAGAGTGTTTCAGCTTTACTGTATCTCTGGAGAGCATGCGTCAACTGTGCTTCCCTCATTATCCACGCTTTATAATTATGCATGCTCCAGAGATAGGATAACATAGAGTTGATCACACGCTAGATTCAACCATGAATTATTAGATTCAATAATCCCTCAATATTGCAGCACAGATCACAAAACGTATATAACCTATTAGAAATGTAAAAAATGTTGTTCTACATTACAGCACTTTGAAGGAAATCAAATATCTCAAATAGCTAGACAGCCTCAACATTATAAACTGCACTAATGAGGAAAAGGTGGAAGCAACACTGTGGCATACCAACATAAATTACAAGACTTTTCAATCTTCACATCATCACCCTTACTAAAATTTATCATGATTTTTACTGTAGTAAATATATCTAACTGGTATTATTATAACTATTATTACAGGAATGGGGTTGAGTACCACTGTGTAAGACAAACACAAGTTGATTGGCTACCAAATTACATGTCAAATGACCAATCCGCTTACTTCATGTGAGCCAACTGGCTAACAGATAATAAGTTCAAAGAACGTATCATATTGTGCCACATAGAGTTATATGGCTGAAATAAATTGTGCTTACTGCACAGTCTCGCTCCTGTTGGTCTGTTATTATTTTCTCTGTGTTTTCTCTTGGTCGGTTGGTTCCAGTGGCAATGCCGTATCTCTGTCTGTGTCTCCAGTGGGTTTTGTAGCACCAGTCAGCCCTCCTCCAGTCAACACGTCCAGCGAGTCAGATCCCGCTAAACCCAGTGCCTATCACCGCATCTCCTGTCAGCTATATCGGGGTGCCCCAGTCTCCAAACTATCTCTCTCCTCCCCTCCCATTGTGGTCTGAGCCAGGTCTCATCCAGTATTCTGTTCTCTCAGTCTCACTCTCATTGATTGGCAATAAACTGATTAAACGTTTTCTTTGCGTTTGGGTCCTTTCTGTGTTCTTGTGACCTTTTGGCCTTTTGGCCAAGCAGGCTAAGGCACACATAGAAATTTTGTTTATTAATATTACACCATTTGGACAGTTCCCAAGGCACACCTACCTAGCATACACACGGTGCACATACTGTAGCTCTTCAGAGCAGCAGCAGTACACAAGTATTTGCGGTAGATCTGCTCAGTTGTGTGTAGGGTGGGGGGTCATGTTTTTTGTGTTATGCATTTGTGCCGCTTCCCTGCTTTGATGGAGGATTATATATATGTCTATTTGTGCAGCAGCATGTCCTACATAGTCGATGTGGCATGTCTTGCATTTTTTCTTACCTTGCAGCAGCATGTCCACATGTTTAACTCAGTATGTCTGTGTATGTTCTAGCAGTAGCAAGTCTCTGTAGCAGAGTAGCAGATCTAGTCTGGCAAGACTCAATATCCTATCAATATGTCAAACCCACATTAGCATGCTAAATGTTTCAGTGAGTTTACATGACTGAAATTACTAAAGTTCAGCCATGTAACTCTATGTGCTGCAAGCTGATAGGTTATTTTAACTTGTTATCTGATTGGACATTTGACATGTAATTGGGTAGCCAATCAAGTTGTGTCACTCTCTTTGTCTAACATTTAAATTGCTCAGTTTTGCTTATAAGCTGGATTCACTGCAACATGTTTTTTTTTTTTCTGAAATCCACCTCGCATCCAGCTTCACATGTCTACATCTGCTACATGGGGGCAACAGCATGTCCTACATGCTCGATGCAGCATGTCTTGCAATTTGTCTAATTTCTTTTGTCTTTGCCTACGACGAAGCTGAAGACGTTGTGTGAGTGTGTTCTCGTACTAAAAAGCATTTGATTGGAAAAGGTTTCTCAACCTTTATGTGATGTCATGGAGGAGTCTTTTTAGCCGGAGGAGAGAGACGGCATATTTTAAATGCTTAGTTCTTCTGAAAATGAATTTTGTCAACATTTAAAACATTAGCTTATAGATGATCTTAAAATGAATAGATATGGACTAAAAACCTTTTATTTAGATTTCATGGGGTTGCCAATTAAAAAAAAGTAAAAAGTGTTGAATATGAATGAATGAATGAGTGAAATCTTTATTTCGAACAATTAAAATAAATTAATAATAAAATAAATAAATGAAGACAGCAATACGTATGAAATTTCCATACAAATAAATAAACACAAAAACAATAATCAACCTGTTCGAAAAGGGATAGGTAGAAGCCCTAGGCTTATCAAGACCTACCCCCAGTAACTACCCAAACCAATTCACAATCAAAGAAGATAAATCTAACATAACATATTACATAATACAAAAAAAAACCTGCTAAATTACAATAATGCTTTATCTTAGTATTAAGATAATGAAAACAATAAAATCATAAAAAAACAAAAAAAACAAAACCATAATCAAACTGCATTTACAATCATAATGAATTATCATTCATCCTCTTCACTTCTGTACTTATCAAAAATAAAACTTTTATACCTTTTTTAAAATTGCAACATATTAACACTTTGTTTGATCGAACTGCTCAGACCATTCCACAAAAGCACCCCACAAATCGAAATACACATGCTTTTGAGTTTTGTCCGAATCCTATGTTGACTCAAATTTAAATCCCCTCTCAAGTTATAACCCCCAACCCTATATGTAAATAACTGTTGTATGTTTCCAGGCAGCTGTTTATTTATTGCTTTATACATTAATTGAGCGGTCTTAAATTTAATGAGATCATTAAACTTTAGAGTGTGCCATTTTAAATATAGTAAATTAGTATGCTCATGATATCCTACCTTATTTACTATCCTAATTGCTCTTTTTGTATTGTGCTTAATGTTTGTAATATCATAGTTTAGCATTGTGTACTTTGAGTCTTCGATTTGCTGTTTGAATAACTCGATTCATTATTTGATTCAGTTGATTCCTAGATTGAATATTTAATCTCCAATTTGAACAATCTGATTCCAGATCTGAATGTTTTAAATCCCTGTTTGATCTAATAGATTCTTTCTTTGAACATTTGACTGTGATTCCTTATGTGAACCATTTGATTCATTTGTACAAAGCCCTTCATAACCGCATACTTTGGAAAACGATTACTCTTTTCAAATTTTATGGATTAGTATGAATGTGGATTAAAACAAACATCCTCTCAAAAATAAAAGATCAATGACAATATGATTGTGTTTATTATTTAACATTGAAACAGTTCTCAATGTTCTAATGCTCCAGTTGAACTGGTTCTCAGCTCAATTTTTCAAGCTGCCCAGTATGTGTGAGCTGGAGCAATGGGTGTGCACTAAATGATTCTGTGGTTGGCAGAAACTGGAGAGGAGGGCGAGAGGTGCATAATGAGCAGAGGTATCAAACAGAGAGCATAATAGAGGTCAATGTAAAGACAGACACATGGGATGTCCACAGGCATAATGGATCCATTGAAAGCAGACACAATGTCTAGCTGAGAAAATGAAGCATTTTAGAACAAAGCACTTGATTTGACTTAAATAAATTGTTCTATCATCATTTATGCTCCTCAAGGTCATTCCAAACCCATATACTGCTTTCTGTTACTTTTAAGGAACATAGTTCAGAGTGACCATATCTGTCAAGTTTCAAAAATGACAAAAAAAAAAGGTCATGGCGTTTGGTTACGAAACACATGAGTACCAAAGATGTTTGATATCACTGACATTCAAAATCTGCCTAGGCCCTATATTTGATTTGAGACTCAAAATACTCATTTTATGTTCCACAGAAAGCTATGGAACAATATGAGGATAGAATTAAAATTTTTTAGTGAACATTTCCTTTAATTCCCAAGTTCACAAGGCACTGAACTTATTCATATGAAAAGCTTCATATATTACGAGAGGGAGGATTTAAGCTGCAGCCCTACAGTAAAAAAGTAAAGAGGAGGAACTATGTGTAAGTACCATGAGGTGTAGGTGAAAAGAGGCAAGGCAGATGGCAGTAAGATGAATAAAATGCCGCTGAAGGATCTTGGCCTATTTTCATATAAGCCGCCTACCTTTGATTTTCAAGAGGATTACACCTTGTGTGCTGAATGAGGGGGTACAGAAGGCATTGAATGACTGCTTAAGGAGGTCTTCATTCACACTTAATTCCTTGTGTCTCATTAACACTAATCCTTATTAGACTGTGAGTAAAGCCGATCTGAATGGGCCCGTGGTGGATAGGCGGACATGTGGCCCCATTGTGATGGGGTGTAGTGGGTTAATCCAAATCTTGAGGTTGGAGTTGAAGAGCAGAAGCAGTACAGCACATCCCCCCATTTCCCCACTGGAGGTCGAGAAGGAAGGGGACACGGTGATGGCGGTTGGCATGGTAACAGGCAGAGTGTAGCTCTAAACATCAGCAACATGCAAAGAGTGCAATGAGGTGATGTTGAAGTAGTTGTAAATGCTACAGGTCCAATTATTACAAAAATAATGACTGTTATCAAACAGGTTTTTCCGAACTCTCCACCATCTGACATTAGTCAAAAAACAGATAGTCCTGCTCCCCACTCATCCTGCTCCACAGAAACGCCATTGTTTCTACATCAGGCTGGTCGGGATGCTTAAACAAACAGAGCAATGTTTTGATAACGCCACAGATCCACGCTGTTTACACTTTTTTGGAAAAATCACCTGTTGAATGACTAATTATATGTTATAAACAGATGTCTTTTTGTCCTTTTTTGTTTGTCAAATATCTTGTTAATCATCCTGGGAGTGTGTACAAAGCGGACTGCATAGAAGCGATGAGCAGTTACATTTTTGGAGAGTTGCACATCAGGCTACAGTGTAGGACAGGGCTGGACTGGTAATATGGCATACTGGGGATTTTCCTGGTGGGCCAACGCACTTTGGGGCCGATCAGGTGCGGACTGACCATCGGGAGAACCAAGCGGGATGGTGGGTTGAATTTTTTCATTCACCATTTTTTAAGCATCGAACAATAGAATGCAGTATGGACGGAAGATGAAAAAATCAATGATGAATATCCCACATCTGACTTTGAACGGAACACTGCATAAAACTGTTGAGAAGCCACATGGCCTTTGCCCTATTTTAGACACCATCTGGGACCTGGGGCTCAACCCTACAGGCTCCTCAAGAGTTCTTACCAGACAACCTCGTTAACACAGGGCAGAAATTAGCGCCCGCTGTTCTCTCGTTAGCGTTTGTGAATGAGGTGTTAATGGAAGATTAACCTGTTGAGAGAGTCTAACTGTGAGCTGAAGGAAAGTTGGATGAGGTGAGAACAATGTAATGAAGGCAGCAGCATTTTGTAGACTGTAAAAAATGGTGTGCTAACTTCTTTCAGTGTTTTTTATCTGACCACTCATGCAACTAACTATGCAGGAATGTACCTATAACTAATTTGGTAATTAGTGACCCTTAAATATAACCAGCACAACATAACAACCCTACAGAAAACAGAAAACAAGCATATCACTTGATTATACCCCCAGCCTACAATCATACTGTACAATAGCCTTACACAATCTACACTGGATGAGTGGTGTGACGTGTCTAAAACAAATTGTTCCCATTGTAATCAATGATCCTGTCTACACTGGATGTGAAAGTCACGTAGAGCTGATAGTTTACAGGCACCATATTCTATTTTTGACCTGCTGCATGCAGTTAGCACTACAGCTCACAACTGATTATCCAAAATCGAAAAGAGTAGGTTGACTTTTCTTGA
Organism: Xyrauchen texanus; assembly: GCF_025860055.1. Lineage (NCBI taxonomy): Eukaryota > Metazoa > Chordata > Actinopteri > Cypriniformes > Catostomidae > Xyrauchen > Xyrauchen texanus. The sequence continues at coordinate 11,592,259 of NC_068278.1, read as the reverse complement.
GCTAAACTCAGTCTGTGCTTAGCGAAGTTCAAACCACTGCCCCAGTGGTTGGATTGCCCACAGAGGGGCACCAAAATCAAGTTGTTTTTAGCTGTAAATTATGTAATACAGTGAAGATGAATGAATATTTTATTAACTCTATCCCCAAACCCCAACCCTAAATATAACTGTCAGTGGAGTAAAAATGCAGTCTATGAGGGAAACTGAATCCTCCAGAAAGTGCTAACCACTGGTTATTGAAACACGATTACTTCCTGGTTTCATGGCAAGACAAGAACCCACACTGTTGATACAATGCACATCAGTTGCACCACAGGAGACGAGAAACACACTGATGGGAGATAGCGAAAATCTGATGGGAGATAGCGCTTGTCAGTAACTCTGCATAATGAAGCCGATGTCAGCCTTAGTTGTAATAACAAGTCTATTGTCTCTAAGGGGTTTCTTAACTAATGAGGTGTCTTGTAACCGCTTTGAAATTCATGCAGGCAGCTAGTTAGAGAATTGAGGCCAAGAGGGGTGCGACTTAAGCCGTTGTGTCGTAGATTATTTGTAGACCCTTAATGACGCTATCAGGAAGGCTGCCAACACAGCATTGCAGTAGTCCAGACTTGAGATGACAGGTTTTGGACATCAAATATTGGATGTTCTGACCAAAGCATACAGTAAGTAAACGACTTTTCAGTAAAATTGTTTATTTGCTATATAAACAATGTTATATTACTCCACCAGCATTTGTTAATAAAGTTAAGAATATTTTTTTACGATGTCTACTACAATCTGTATTTTCCTTTTGAGCCATCATATTTTCGGGATATCAAGGCAGCTATTCCACAATCTCTAGACACCATATCTCTCATTTCCTACATTTTAGCTCTCAGTGCCTCCAGAAATATCGCCCACTGCCAGAGTTTAAACATACACTTCAACACACACATTGCACGATATCACAATGTAATTAAACTATGAAGTGATACGCATCAGAGCAGAATGTGTTTGTTTCACCATTATTAAAGAGATAGCACTTCATGAGGTGAACATGAACAGGGTTACTGTATGATCATATTCTGCTATATGCCATTGGCCCTATATTCCAGAGAGACACAGTCATGCTGGGAAAACACATCTTCTGCTGGGAGCTTGGCTCTCTAATAGCTTATACCCCCTCTGCAGAGCATATGTTACATTATCTGTTGTGTTAATTGAATTGTTGAGCCTTAGGAATATCAATAAGAATATTGGAATGCAAGAGACAACAGCAGTAGGTATACAGTAATTATTGCTAACAAGGCCAATGAAATTATAATTGTTGGGAGAAATGCATGGTAAACCATAATATTCACTGACCAAAAACCTGCAGAGAACGGTGGCTGAGACTGTCATTAACATTCTGCCAAACATCTACTTTGGTGCCAATTCAATATACACAAGATAATACACAAGATGCACTTTGGAACAAGGTGCTAATATGCAGAAAATGTTCAGTTGCCACCAATAATACATGCACAGTGCCCCTAGTTCCATGTCGCATGATACAAACTCAGCATACTAGACCGACACCATCCCAAGAATTTCTTACCTCAACGTAATTGTATCACACATAATCTCAAACATCACAAATGTTACCTATCCCTACTTTCTCCCTATTGCCTTGTTTACTTCTGGACACCCCTCTTTTTGTCCTTAATTTTTAACCACAGTCATAAATGCCCTTTCTTCAGCTTCCTCTGCCATTTCCTTCAGAGACTTCTTTAACGGCAATCCAGCAATACCAATGTATTTCAAGAGGCGCTGCACTAATGAATCCTATGAATCCTTGACACCTGACCTCCACCGGGTATGTTGCAGTCCTCTGTCCATTTTACCAGCATTTGGTGGCCAGATCAGGGTAGTTTAACTTTTCCTCAAATGGGCTGCCTCGAGTCCCTCATCCAATGGGATAGTAAGCTCGATCATGATGACTTTTCTAGCTGGTAATGAACATAACATAGTGTCTGGCCTCATAGGAGGTAATGGCGACTTCAGAAGGAAATTTCAACTTTTGACCGAGGTCGACCTCCAGTGTCTAATCACTTCCAGGTGCCAGGATGGCCCTCCCTTTTTAACAAAATCAATGACTGCATCTGAGGAGCGTGGTGGTCTTTACTTGCCTTTACTCCACACATCTCTGGGATCTCCACCAGCCTGCACAGGACCTGGTCATGCCGCCACCTGTACAGTCCTTGCGCCAATCAACACAAGTTACAGATTTGCTCTTTGGGCCACACAGAGGCGACAAAATCCAAATCACACAAATTTCCAGGGCTTGGAAGGGTTTCATAAGTGGATCTTATTAGAAATCTTAGCTTGGCCTGTGGTACCTTCCACAGGTCAGCCCACCCTAAAGCTCTATCAGATGTACCGGCTGTTTACCTTGCTATCCAGCTCTGGTAACACCAGACCTTGAATTTGCCTGGAGGATGACAATAATCTATATTATCCAGGCCCTCTTTCAGCTGCTTCAAGACCAACCTGGAAGATCTGTGGTGCATTCTCTCTCTAAACTTTGAATAGGCTGCTCTGCCAGCACCAAGATTTTTTCCCCATCCACCTCAAACGAAATCTTGATAACTCCCTTAAAAATAGAAAGGCTATTTGACTGGCCCATTCCAATAGCTGTTCAATTAAATTTGAAAAATTTGAAATAGAATCATTTTCATAGTGGTTTCAAACTTTTGTACTGTACCACTGTACATACATGTGTTGGACTGTGTCAAAATAAAAACTGAATTTTAAGAATTTAGCTGTTTTTATTTTGTTGTCCCCTTCTCAACAACACAGACTGACCTTGCACCAAAATAATTGACAGTTTTTCTAGAATTTCCTCAATTCATATTTTTCCTTGATTTACTTTTTTGTTGCCTTTTCCTTTGTTCACACACTGAATCTGTGTGACTTTTGTTGCACAGAGAAATTGCTTTATTACATTTTATATGTTTTGCTTTTGCAAATTGGGGACACATTATGGTATACAGGACTCACAGCAAGCACCATTGAGGTGAGGGCAATTCAGAAATCGCTCACTGTTCAACAGCTTTAATGACCGGCATTGGGTGTTGTCTGTTCTCTTTAGAACGTGTCTGAATCAATATGAGGTATAATTGGCTCTAATGGGACTTTATGACATGTTAGTGGTGGGTCATGTCTGTGTAAACACTCATTTCTCTAAAGGAGGCTTTTTGAACAGTCACATGGCAGTAAAGGTACAGCTGAAGAGGAAGTGTGTGGAGAAATACAGCAATCTACCATAATCACCTCTCCGTTTACAAAAAGAGAGCAGCTCTTTATTCTGTTCTGTATTTGCAGAACTGGAGGCTGTCAACAATTTGCTTATTTGTTAGCATGCTTATGTGGTGTTTATTTGGTGGTGCTTGCAAAATGATTGGGCTTTCTTTTGCTTTGCATCTAGAAAATAGTGTAAAAGATTGAAGTAGTTAATTTAGAGATGTTTTAAAGTGTGAGATTTAATTGTGCATATTACATCTGCTAGTCTTCAGTAAACAATTTCCCCAAACTCATCTCACTTTTGTTTTTTCACATAGACATACAGAGTACAAAATTATGACTGATAACTGCTACATTACATGGTTTAAAGATGTAGTTCACCCAAAAAATTTAAATTCTCCCATCATTTACTCACCCTCATGTCATTTAATGACTTTCTTCTGCTGAACACAAATTATGATTTTTTATTAGAATATCTCAGCTCCGTAGGTCCATACAAAGCAAGAGAATGGTGGCTAGAATTTTTATGTTCCAAAAAGCAGATAAAGGCAGCACAAAATGAATCCACGTGACTCCAGTCTTTTAATCTTTTTATGTCTAAACTTTGTATGTGTAAACGAGTGCCACAGGGATCAGTTTTAGGGCCTCTGCTTTTCTCCTTATACAGTATATGCTTCCCCTGGAAGATATTATCAGGAATCATGGAATAAGTTTCCATTGTTATACTGATGATACCCAACTTTATATTTCTTCTAAACCCGATGAAATTTCACAATTCTACTGTGATGAATTACACAATTCTAGTATAATTCTATAATGATGATTTAAAGAGTTTATCTGGGATGCCAAAATATTTTTTTTTCAGAACTCCATGTGGTGATAGATATGTGGAATACTCCTTGCATTCAAATTAAGTATATGAGGAACATAACCATGAAGATTTTGTGACTGGTACAGTTTCACAGACTGGCTCATCTTGTATATGATGCTGCTAGCAACACATCACTTGTCACAAACTTGCAAGGAACAACAATTAAATAATCCCCATTACCATAGGAACAATATACATTTTAAACATTAAAAAATACATTTAAATTGGCACGTGTGGCAAAAAGTACATTTTTGAATTGTGAAAACATAAAAGATCGGGAAAAAAAGGGTTTAGGGTCCAAAATATAGATATCAATATCAAACATTAACATCACCAAAAATGCTTTGGGTTTCTATCTAGCATGTACTGCTATATGTGTATGTGAAGTGGATGCATAGTATCAACATCACTCTCCACAGCCACTGAAATCAATTCAGTGTAATTAACAGAAAGAGCTCTCCAGTATAGAGACTGTCACATTGACATGGACATGCCACTGAACCTAATACAAAGTTACCACAATTACGGCAATTACAAGTGGATGATTGCACTCAAACTGAGCAGAGCTTTGAGAGCCTCTTAACTCGATTATGACTCTATTCCTACAAACTCTGGGCCGAGTGCTGGGCTGAGTACAGGTCAGGGGCCATCTCTGGCACAATGCCTGACATACTCAGTAACACATAACATACAAACATTACATTTCATTAACCTATTATTCACAGGTATATCACCCAGATATCTATTTGATGTGTGTGTGTTCACATCTGGAAAATACTTTTTTTTAGGTTGTTTGCTCATCTGCAATACATATATAAGGTGTTTCCTTGTGGATGTTGAGAAAATCTTCATAAGATGTCTTTGAGACGTCTATGATTCAGACTCAGTTTGAAAAAAGTGTTTTGTTTCGAAACGCTCATGGTCCAGAGTGAAGCATCTGAAAACGCTAAAATGCCCTTACGAAGCTTGGCCTTGCCTATATCAGGCGTAGGCCTATTTACTTTCTGGCTCTTTTCATTTTTGCGTCAATGGCAAGGAAAAGCAATATATTTTTTAAATGAACGGACAAAGAGTTTAAGTTATTGCTTATGCAGGTAACCCAAGACTAGTTGCCAAGGCAGGTGAAAATGTAGATTGGGAATCATGCTGAACCGTCGCCATTTGAAGGACTGCAATGTGAAGGTTGAGCGAAGTAATATTTATCTTTAGCAATGCTATCAAAGTGGATAGCAGGCACAACAACGTAACTACAACATGGGCCGCCATCTTGATTGTTTTGGGTTGAGTGTAACACATGACTACGTCTCATGATGTTCGACATGAACTGCCTTACCAATCGGCAAGATTTGCCAGTTGCAGTTGGGGGAGGAGTTATAAAGAGAGCCGTCAAGTCAGACATTTTGCTTTTTAAGACATCTTAACTTTTTATTAAATATCTGAAATTTATTTGTCATGTGACCATTTTCAGATGGTCTCTGAGATGTCTGTTCAAGAGTGTTTCATCTGGAAAGCATCACATCCTAACACCGCATCTTTTTCTGTACGTTTAGGACTTTCGTCCATACTGAGACTGCTTTATTTGTCCAGTGAAAACAGAGATTTTCAAAAAAGCTTTCCCTCAGTGAATACATTTGAATTACCATAATTACATTTTAGTGTGGACTGGGAAATGGAAAACGGAGATATTCGAAAACATTAGGTGTGTTCCAATTATTGCATATCAGGCAGGTGGTCATAATTTTTTGGCTCATCAGTGGATATTACACACACACACACACTTATAAATCAGTCCATTTAAAAAAAAAACATATTTAACTATATGTTTTAGTATTGACTAAAATATACAGTTTAATTAACGTTACTCTCGACTTTTCCTCCATGTTGGATTTTTTTCTTCTCTGTGATGAACATCCAATGCTGCCTTACTATTTGGCACAGACATTGTAAAATCACCCAGTAATCTACCTTTATGATGACAACAACAACAGTGTTTTCTCGTTAAGAGGCTGGTTTGGGTTAATGATAATAAGTGGGACTATAAAGGGAGAACGGATTTATGGTTAATGGGTCATGGCTGCCAAATGCTGGCATGTCTTCAGGAGTCGTTCTCTCATGTTGGCAGCCCTTCAGCCCCCCACCCAGAGTACAATCATTTATTTAACACCTAATCACCATAGAGAATAAGCTCTACTAACAATGTTATGCAAAAACAATGACAACATTACATTTTTTTGCATTACTGAAAAAAGACAAATCTACACAGCAAATATGCAAAAACAATAACAACATGATAACACCATGAAATTGCATATGGTTACATGTAACTATATCTCAATTGTATTTGTTTACATGAAAAAAAATATGACATTAAATTATAACAATATATATTACCTTGTGGAATACGGTGCTTTGCATTGAACAAGCACTACACGGAAGGCTTTAACGGTTGCACACTTTCACCATGTCAACAACCGCGTCTCCCACTGAAAGCATTTAAACGCGCTCCTCTTGCTGGGCCCCATGGGAGTTGTAGGCCCCTGGGCTTCAGCCCGAATAAGCCTGTGCATTGATGCGCTCCTGGCCCTATGTGACATAAGCGGACTGTTGTGTAAAATGCAGTTCTCTTACGAGAGGTTCTCTCATATTGCGTAAGCTAGCTTACGCTACGGGAAAGATTCATCTTTTCTGAGATATTGAAGCCAAAAAATTATCCTTAATTTTGTATCATTTGTCAACGCAGTGCAGCAACTGCAGACCTTGAGCGGGCTAGCTAGCGAGCTCATTGGTTGCTCTGCGGCAACTGCTGCAGCCTATAGACGAACTTGGGCGAACTTGCGTCCAATGAGAGGCGTCCGCGCGCTTACTGCATCAAAGCCCGCCAAAATGGGCGTGGCTAGAGTGCATATAAGCGTTGTTCGTAGTCTGGAACCCTGATTTTCATCTCTTCAGCGAAGCTCTTCGCATCTCTGAACTGGAAGCCGCGTCGCCGTTCGAGGGGCATCTAGCAAGCTTGGACAGTGCTCGAAGAAGCCGGCCGTCTCCGCCACCTTCAGCCATCCTGCGAGCTACGCCACCCGGCGACGTATCCTTTTTTAGAGCAAGCTAGTTCTTAACGAACTTCACAAAAGAGTAACGAGCCTCTTTTTTAAGATGCCTCGCACCACTTGCGCTTCATGCCGCGCCCCTCTCAGCGCCGGAGACCGCCACATCATCTGCGCTCTCTGCCTGGGACTGGGGCATGCAGAGCTCGCCCTCGCTGAAGGCGGATGCGACCTCTGCGAGGAGCTTCGATGTCGACCCTTGCGGGCTCCCAAAGCGCCGCTCCCAAAGGCTGCCAGAACCGGTGATAGAAGCGACTGCCTCGCCGGAGCCTCTCCCTCGAGCATCGCTGTCACCCTCCCCGCCCCCCCGGGACGCACAGTTGCCGCCCAGCGGCCGCACTGCGGCCATCTCGGAGGATGAGGCGGAGGATAAGGGCTGTTCCATCATGGCTTCGGACAGCAAGGAGTGGTCAGGCTCCCACGCCTCCTCCTCAGCCCAGGAATCCAGCAGGACCCGCGCCGGAGTCGAAGGGGAACTAACACGCCTCCTCACACAGGCCGTCGACCGCCTCGGGCTCGAGTGGTCACCGCCCCTGAGCAGGCTCCCAACAGGCCCCTTTCTTCAGAGCCGTCGCCGCGCAACACCCGCGGCCCGGGCCGCTCCCTTCCTGCCGGAACTCCACACTGAGCTTGCAAAGTCGTGGAACGCGCCTTTCTCGGCCAGGATCCGTTCCCACGTCTCCACCCCTCTCGCTTCGGTGGCGCCACCGAGAAGGGCTACTCCTCCATCCCCCCGGTCGAGGATTCGGTAGCAGCACACCTTTGCCCACCCTCCGCGAGATGGCGGTCTAAGCCAGTGCTCCCGTCTAAGGCCTGCAGAGCGACTTCCGCCTATGTTGGCCGCGCCTATTCCGCCGCCGGCCAAGCCGCATCTGCTCTGCACTCCATGGCCGTCTTACAGATCCTCCAAGCGGACCTTCTTCGGGAGTGGGATGAGAAAGGCAGGCACCCAGATGCTGTTACAGATCTAAGAAGCGCGACGGACCTCGCCCTTCGCGCCACCAAAGCTGCAGCCCAAGCTCTAGGGAAGTGCATGGCCTCGCTGACTGTGACCGAGAGACACCTGTGGCTAACACTAGCCGACATGGGAGAAGCAGGAGCGCTCAGACGTTCCTCAACGCACCGCTCTCTCCGACCGGTCTCTTCGGCTCCGCGGTGAGTGGCATTGTTGACCGCTTTTCAGAAGTCCAGAAAGCCACCCAAGCCATGAACCTCTTCCTGCCGCGTCGCGCTAGCTCCTCTGCAGGCCGCCCACGTGACCAGCCTCCTGCACGAGCCTCTTCACAGCGCCCAGCTCAACAAAGTCAGACTTCTCAGCGTCGACAGGGCGGCCGCCCTCAATCGCACTCAGACAGCCGCCGCAGACCGCCGCCCCGCGGGCCTCGGTCTAAGGTTGCGCTGAAACCTGAGCAACCGAAGTCCTCCTAGCCTTGTTGAAAAAACGACGGCTCAGTCCCGCCGTGGCCGGACCACCGTCAAAGCTTCGCCCCTGTCAGTCCACCTCTCTCAGGCTACTACAGTGGTGGATTCAGCAGCCAACAAGCCGGTGATACTGCCCGCTTGCTCAGCACTCAAACGCCGCTTTCACGGCGACCCAAAGAAATCTTGTAAAGAGCAAACATGCCTTATGTGTACAAAATGTGCCCACAATCCAGTGTTCACCCCTACACACAAGCATTACACTTCCCGTGTTCCTATCAGAGCCCACTCACATAAAGCGGACACAGCCCGCTCGAGTGTTAGAGTCAATAAACACGCCCACGAATCCGTGCGCGCGCCCCTTCTCTGGCCGCTCTGTCACACGACCAGCCTTATGTGTAGAAAATGTGCCCACAAACCAGTGTTCACCTCTACACACAAGCATTACACTTCCCGTGTCCCGATCAGAGCCCACTCACATAAAGCGGACACAGCCCGCTCGAGTGTTAGAGTCAATAAACGCGCTCACGAATACGTGCGCGCGCCCATTCTCTGCCCGCTCTGTCACACGGCCAGCAAACACTTCTCTGTATGTAAGTCCCGTGCCCGTGACTATGCTCGCGCATCACTTAACAGATGTGACTCTTTCCCCATTCACCTCAATCGGGAAGTCACTCACATAACAGCCTGTCCCTGCTGTCTGCGAGCAGTCATGCATAAGCACAGTAAGTACGCTCACACATTCTGTTCAGTGCGCTGTGTGCAGCAATCAGGGCGATTTGGCCATTCACCCTCTAGCGTTACGCTTCAAAGCGTGGGAAGCTATCCCAGGGATATCCAAATGGGTGTTAAGCACAATAAAACAGGGCTATTTGCTACAGTTCGATCGCCGACCTCCCCGCTTCAGAGCGCGGCTCGAAACTATTGTGAACACGGAAGCAGCCTGCATGCTTCGTTCAGAAATAGCAAACCTTCTGTGCAAAAGGGCCATAGAGAAAGTGCCGCCTTCGCTGAGCGAGTCGGGGTTTTACAGCCGTTATTTTCTTGTTCCCAAGAAAGACGGTGGCCTCAGACCAATATTAGATCTCAAGGGTTTGAACAAGGTGCTTGCAAAAAGACCGTTCAAAATGCTTACAATCAGGAAACTCCTCGCTTATACGTGCCAGGGTGACTGGTTTATCTCTCTCGATCTGAAAGATGCCTACTTTCAGATTCAGATAAATCCCCGTCACAGGCCATTCTTGAGATTCGCCTTCGACGGCCAGGTTTATCAATACACCGTCCTTCCGTTCGGCCTGTCTTTAGCACCCCGTACTTTCACGAAGTGCATGGATGCGGCGCTCGCACCCTTGCGGAGTCAGGGCTTGCGAATTCTGAACTATTTGGACGACTGGCTGATTATGGCACAGTCACATACGGAGCTTCTGTCTCACAGAACAGTTCTCCTCAGCCATCTGAACAGTTTGGGTCTTGCAGTCAATTGGACCAAGAGCTCACTACAGCCCAGTCAGGCAATTTCCTTCCTTGGAATAGAACTAGACTCCGTGGCAATGACGGTTCGCTTATCTACACAGCGCGCGCCGTGTTCAGCGACTAGCCGCGTCCTTTCAGATGAACAGCCTCATGCCTCTGAAAAAATTTCAGAGAGTGCTAGGTTACATGGCCTCAGCCGCAGCAGTACTTCAGCTGGGTTTACTGCGCATGCGCCCGCTTCAGCATTGGCTAAACACCCGCGCGTCTCGCCGGGCTTGGGCCACAGGCCGCCAGCCGATCAAGGTGACTCAGACCTGTATTTCAGCTCTGCAGCCCTGGACAGTGGCCGAATGGTATCAGCGGGGAGTGACGATGGGAGCTGTATCTCGCCGAAAAGTCATCTTGACAGACGCGTCCAACACGGGTTGGGGCGCGGTCTGCGAGGGCTCTCCGGTTTTTGGCCTATGGTCAGTTCAGGAAAAGCTCCTTCACATAAATTGTCTGGAAATGATAGTGGTCGAGTACGCGCTCGTGCGCTTTCTCCCGGTCATTCAGGGTCACCACGTCCTGGTCCGTTCGAACAACAGATCTGTGGTATCCTACCTAAACCGTCAGGGCAGTGTCAGATCCAGGAACCTCTTCCATCTGACGAAACGCATACTGAGTTGGTCCCAGTGCGTCAAAAGACCTGCCATGCCCGTTGGGCATTAGGGCTCACTCCACTAGAGGCATGGCCTCATCGTGGGCATGGTCCAGCGGGATTTCCATTCACGACATATGTGTGGCAGCGGGCTGGGCTTCCCCCTCCACCTTTGTCAGATTTTACAATCTGGAAGTGCCCGCCCTGCAGGCAAAACTACTAGCGGTTTAATACACTACAGCTCCCCTGGTGAGCTGCACTGATGGGACTCATTCCACAAAGACCGGCACCGCCGGTCGTTCCCTTCCCACTATGTGCTTATGTATTACACACACACTGGCCCACACTCTTGCCGGCCAAATATTATTTCCCCACTCACAAGGGCTCCCCCGGGTCCCCCCACCCCCGGGGCTCATGCAGTGGATGCTTGGCGCGCACGGCGTTGACAATGGGTTCCCGTAGCGTAAGCTAGCTTACGCAATACAAGAGAACCTCTCGTAAGAGAATTAATCGGTTACCTTACGTAACCTCGGTTCTCTCTAGATGAGGGAACGAGTATTGCGTAGCCGGCCGTGCTCGCGCCACGAGCGACTTTTCGCTTCATTCAATGAAAACCAGGGTTCCAGCCTACGAACTATGCTTATATGCACTCTAGCCACGCCCATTTTGGCGGGCTTTGATGCAGTAAGCGTGCGGACGCCTCTCATTGGACGCAAGTTCGCCCAAGTTCGTCTATAGGCTGCAGCAGTTGCCGCAGAGCAACCAATGAGCTCTCTAGCTAGCCCGCTCAAGGTCTGCAGTTGCTGCACTGCGTTGACAAATGATACAAAATTAAGGATAATTTTTTGGCTTCAATATCTCAGAAAAGATGAATCTTTCCCGTAGCGTAAGCTAGCTTACGCAATAATCGTTCCCTCATCTAGAGAGAACCGAGGTTACGTTAGGTAACCGTTTCGTTTTATAATGTGGTAGTTTTTGCAATAATGCCATACTGTCATATGCAAAAGAATATACATTATTTATTGTACATAGTACAGTACAAGTAGGCATATTAAAAATCAGTGGAATAAGGCTAGCTAGTTGTAGATTGTTAGCATGTAAATGTTAATGGCTATTACTTTTAATATCTGACTGTTATTCGATGAAAGCAGGTAAACAAAAGAAGTAGAACAGAAAATATTGAACATTATCAAAGCAGGAAATAACTTTAAATCAACTACAATTATTTAAAATCATGTCAATAAATGACAACAAAAGATGTTGCTCATGTGATTACAATTTTCATGCACATACACACATATCAAGGACTAAAACATGTTGTTTTCCTGTTTTATCCAAAAATACGGATATATGAAATGGTTTATAATGTGTACATATTTTGCAAAAAATCGAATCTGTACAAGAATAACAGATCTAGATACATTTATACTCAGAAGCAGGTTGATGACTGAGATTTATGAGGTGCAGAGACACACTCTCATTTCTCTGAAGGAAAACAATAGGAGGAGTTCCTCCATCAATATTCCCGACCCCCACTTTCATCTTATGAAAGCACTTACCATAACTCTCTCTAGCTTCACATGTGGCCTCTGTCGTGGAGAACAGCCATATTTCCTGATAAACTCAGCAGATCTTTGTCCTGTGACAGTACTGTTGCAGTGTGTGAAGAACATGCAGAGATCAGTGAGATATTGCTGATCACATGTCAAGCACATCGAAAGAAATGTTAAGTACAGTACATCTAAAGATAGGCTATATTGATGTATTTATTCAATCCAGTGACTGAAAGAGATGGATTTTTTATTTTTTTTTGGTATTATCACAGTGGTGCACTCTACAAAAAATAATGTGTTCCTTTCCCATTTCCAATTAAGTGTTTTTTCTACTTTACTTTTCATCTCTATTGATGATTGAATAATACAATATATATTTTTAATTAGCTTAAACTACACTTCCATAGTCTTCTTTTGTGCATATTAAAACATTAAAGGATCTCATATTCTGAAAAATAAATGTCAGTTTTTTAACTTCTTTACTGCCTCACTTTGTGAAAAAAAAAATCCTTGATAATTTTCTATGTAAAGTGTGTATCTCTTTTCCAACATTCTGTCGACCCTTCGAAGATTAGTTTCTCATCAAGACCAATGCATTACTGTATTAATTCAGCCTCACAATCGCAATTAGTTGAGCCATGGGCCCTGCTAATCCCTAAGTGTCTGGCACACTTTACCCCATAGCTTCCATTTTGGGGAAAATGCTTCAGAACACACTGGGACACACTGCAAGAAATGTGCAATACAAAAACTAATGGGAAAAAAGTGCATCAGTCCTCTTTCAATAATAGTATTAACACTGAAAAGGGCAAAGGACTTTGAACTGGAATCAAGTAGCGGAAGTCAGGGGGCCATTATCCTGTCCACCATAATCTGAAAAGACAGATTTGACGGCTAATGTAAAAACAACGTTCGCCCATAAATCAAGGCTGAGGGAGAAATTGGATGATGAGGGTTAATCAATACAGGGGTCAGGCTTTACCACAGTGCAGGATGACACTCCATTTGTTACAGTGAGATGTGAGCGGAAACATCAGTCATAGTAGAGCAGCTTGGCGTTGTACAAGAGCAGTAGTGCAATATTAACCAAAAAGAGTTTCTGCGCTTACATAATAAACCCAAATGTGCTTGATGGGCATCCATGTATTAGAAACTGACGTTTTCACCCATTTTTAACCCCTTTAGACTGGGAAGGTGCATGGTCAATTGGTTATTATTATTATCAAAAGAACAGTTCACCCAAAATTTTAATTCTGACATTATTTACTCAGCCTAATGTCACTCCAAACCCTAATGCTTTAGCATTCTCACACATTATATGTAAGGATATTTGGTATGCTAAATTTAGAAGGGAATTTAGAGTCTCGAAATATGTGAGCTATGAACTAAATTAAACTGTCCTTATAGTACATTATTAGGTAATGAAATGTATAATGGAATTAGTCGCGTTTGACAACCATTATAAATTAGATAAATGACAAATAACTAGATTATTTGTCTTAATAGATTCTCTACCATTAAAATTGTAATACGCGTTTCGTTGTATCAACTCACATTTTCTACTGTAAGGAATTAGCTTTGATAATGTCAGAATTAATTATAAGTGAATTATAATTAATTCACTTTTTGGAGTGATATTATTCTCATGGCTTATTGAAAATAATATCACACGTATTTAGGTACAGCTTTGAAGCGAAATCTTTTAGAAACAGGGATGAGATTATTTATCAAACTATACCACAGTCACGTCGTCTTTGAATACAGACAAACTTTATTACTATTCTAAACATAAATCTAATCTAACACATACAGGTAAGACAGGTTGGTGAAAATAGTGACAGAATGTGAAATAAATGATCAGTACAGTAAAAATGAACTTTATGGAGTCAGTTGACAATACCTTAAGAACCATTTATACTTCTTTGAGTCTACATCAATTTGCTATCGGATTACCCAAATGATTTGATTAATCCACCAGCACTTTGAGCACAATATTGAAGATGTACTTACGTGTCTTTGTGGTGTTTTCTTGCGTTCTTTGTGTTGCTTGGTTCTTGGCGCTTAGTCGAAAGTCCGTTCCGTCGATGTTTTGGACCTCTGTAAGATCGAAGAGTTATTGTCTGTATGAATGATGAGGTTGGCTTTGAAGCAAGGCCTTCTCATGGTTGTGTGAACCATAGAGAGCTTTCTAGGGACGTCAAGAAATTGTGAAATTCCAAGCACACATTGAATATTAAATACAAATGCAAACATTAAAAGAAATTAGATTTTTTTTTTAATTAGGCCTACAAACAGGTGAAAGCACCGTAAATGTACAACCCCAATTCCTAAAAAGTTGGGACAGTATGAAAAATGCTAATAAAACAAAAAGGAGTGATTTTAAAATGATATTCTCCCTTTGCTTTATTGAAATCACTACAATTACACATAATATGATGTTTTACCTTGTGAATTTCATTGTTTGTTTGTTTTTATGTACAGTAATTTCAAATCAGATGATTGCAACACGCTCCAAAAAAGTTGGGACAGTCAAGTGTTTACCTTACTGTAAAACATCACCATTTCATCTAATAACACTTATAAAGCATTTGGGCACTGTAGCAAACCCCCAGTCAGACAATGGTGAAGCGTACTGATGTTTCCAGAAGCCTTTATTTATGTTCAGCCGTCAGCCTTGGTTAAACACTAATCTATTTTCCTTTCCTTACAACTTTTCTTCTTGAAACAACGTAAGAGCTACGGGACAGATAAATAACATAAAATTAGCTCATACAAACATAAACATTACCCGAAGGCCGAATTAACCGTACAAACAGTCATTTATAAAGACTCTTTAGTGACGTTACACGTGTAGTATTAACAATGCTAAAAAACTTACTTTAGCTTGACTTCACATGACACGAGAAATAATAATACATTCAAACACATCTTCACAGTTGAATGGATTAACCTACATATTACTGCACATAAACATTAAACACGTTAAACACACAATACCTTGTTCCCATTCTGGCTAGGTGCTTAAATTATCCTTGAAGATCTTTACACAATTTCAAAGCGAAATGTGATTTTTTCCCTCCTTACTACAGTGCGTGCGTCTTACTAACTAGTCTCACATTTTTAGATGCGAACTTAACATTACACTAGGATGCGCCAAAATAAAAGACCCGTAATATTAACAGAGAACATTAATAAAATAAAGCTCTGAAATTATTATCTTATTTACACTTTCCTTAGAGTTAGTTACACTCCCACCAATCATGAGTGAATAATGGAACGGTACACAGTCTGCATTAGACACGAATGATTTTAACTGAAAATTGCCTTCCCTGAGCCTGTATAGGAACTAAGACAACTTATGTCAAAGTTGGAAACTTAACTATAACTATGTAATATTATGCACTATGGAGTGGAGGGAGCAGATTTAGCTAGTCTCCAGCAGCAGGACAAGCTTCTGGACTGGGCGCTCAACTTCAGACACCTTGTGAAGACGCTCTCCTTTCTTGCCAAGCTTACTGTCACCAAGCTGGATTTTAACTCTCCGTACAAGTCCATCTTCGTCAGTAGTGCTTTCTGAAACTCTACCCAATCTCCACTCATTCCTGTGTACATCCTCTCCCTTCATGATTACAATGTCTCCAACTTGTAAATTTCTCCTTGGAGTATGCCAGCGCTGTCTGAGAGCAATGTTGGCAAGGTTTTCCTTTCGCCAGCGACTCCAAAACTGTTCTGCAAGGTATTGAACATGTCTCCACCTTTTCTTGCCATACACATCTTCTCTGACGAATTCACCTGGGGGGGTAAGGCCTGAACAGATTTCATTGTCAGAAGATGATTAGGGGTGAGTGGTTCAAGGCTATGAAGGTCGCTGAGGTTGTCAACAGTCAGAGGACGACTGTTGACTATAGCCATGGCTTCATAGAAAAAGGCCCGTAGCGAAGCATCATTTAGTCTACCAGAGGAAAGGGCAAGAGTGGACCTTAGAACGCTTCTCACTGTCCTTATTTGTCTTTCCCACACCCCTCCTGCATGACTGGAATGGGGTGCGTTCATGCTGAAATCGCATTGCTTCTCTGCAAGAAATACAGCCAGACGGTCTGCATCGACTTCCTTTAAAGCTTCTCTGAGCTCATTTTTGGCACCGACGAAGTTGCTTCCCTGATCAGACTTGATCTGACGAACAGCACCACGTATGGCGATGAAACATCGGAGGCCATTTATGAAGGCATCAGTCGACATGTCTTCAAGAATCTCAATATGAACAGCACGGGAGCTAAGGCAAGTGAAAAGAAGGCCGTACCTTTTGTTCTCCTTTCTTCCTTGTTTTGTAAGGAATGGCCCGAAGCAGTCCATGCCACAGAAGGTGAAGGGGGGTGATGGTTCCAACCGTTCAGGGGGTAGATCGGCCATCTTTTGCTCTTCCGTAGGTTTGCGTTGCCGTCTACAGGTGACACATTGACGAATGTAGGAAGTGACTGCCCGGTTGATTCCTTTAATCCAGTAGCCGCTGCGCCTTATTTCATTAATGGTAAGACCTTTACCTTGATGTTTCATCCTTTCGTGATGATAGGCAATAATCATCCTTGTGATGTGATGATTTTTGGGAATGATTGCAGGGTGTTTGATGAAGTAGGAAAGAGAGGAGTTGCACAGTCTCCCTCCCACCCTGAGAACACCGTCGTCGTGGAGAAAAGCGTCAAGAGAATGTAACGGATTGTGAGGTGGTAGAGGGATCCCTTTACTCAGCAGTTTCAACTCTTCTTGATACACATTTTTCTGCAGATCTTTGATTATGCAATGTTCTGCCTCTGCTCGTTCTGTTACAGTGGTGAGACCGTTTGATCTGTTCTTGCTTATGCACCTGAGGATGCGTGCAACTGCTCGCGTAGCTAGTGACCAAGATGAGAACTTGGACAAGCGATCAACGAGGCTCACGCGTTCAGTGGTTTTTGTACTGAGCGCTAGAGCACTCCTGACCTCTGGATCTCCGACTGTTAACTCTGGTACCTCATCTGTAGCCAGCTTTATTTCCTTGTTCCATAAGAACTTGGGCCCAGTGAGCCAGGTAGATGACAAAAGCTCACTGGCAGTTAAGCCCCGAGAAGCATGGTCAGCAGGATTCTCGTTTGTTGGGACATATCGCCACTGTTGTGGGGCTGTGCTGAGCTGAATCTTCTGAACACGGTTAGCCACAAACGTGTGGAATCGTCGTGCTTCTTTTCTTATATAACCTAAGATCACTTTAGAGTCGGTCCAGAAGAACTCCTCTGCGTTAATACATCCCAATTTCTCCTTGAGCATGTTGCTTATTTTCACGGAAATGACTGCTGCTGTCAATTCTAATCTTGGGATGGTTGTGACCTTTGTTGGAGAAACACGTGATTTTCCTACAACTAAGGCACAATGAATATCTCCCCTTTCGTTTTGGAGTCGCAGGTATGAACACTGACCGTAACCCTTCATACTGGCATCAGAGAAGTGATGCAGCTCTGTCTTTGAGACCCTTCCAAATCCAGCAGGTGAGTAAGTACGGGATATGGTAAAATTATCTAAGTGGGCCAGATCACTTCTCCATTTCTCCCATTTTGGGCGAAGCTCGTCAGTGAGAGGATCGTCCCAACCAGTGCCCCGTCTGCACATCTCCTGAAGAATGATCTTCGCTTTGAGGACGACTGGCGCCACAAACCTAAGAGGATCGTACAGAGAAGCCACTGTGGATAAAATGCAGCGTCGTGTTGCAGGCTGCTCCTTGAGGCTGACGTTAAGCCTGAAGCGGTCAGAATCCACATCCCATTGAATCCCGAGAGCTCTCTCAAGTGGCAAATCATCAAACGCAAGGTCCATATCCTTCACGTTGATTGCTCGTTCGGAGGGTGGTATACACTCTAGTACCTCTCTGTCGTTAGACACAAACTTATGTAGTCTGAGACCACCCACGGCGCAGAGTTCACGAGCTTCCCTGGCAAGCTGAATAGCATCTTCAGTGTTTTCAACACTTACGAGCCCATCGTCAACATAAAAGTCCCTCATAACAAATCTCGAGCCTTGAGTGTAGATGTCGCGATTCTCCTTAGCTAGATGTTTCATCCCATAGTTTGCACATCCCGGGGAGGAAGCTGCACCGAACAGATGCACTTTCATGCGAAACTCGCTGGGCGGTGAGTTCAAGTCTCCTTGCTTCCACCAAAGAAAGCGTAGGTAGTTGCGATCAGCTTCGTCCACATGAAACTGATGGAACATCTTCTGAATGTCACACATCAATGCAACGGGGTGCTGTTGGAAACGGATGAGAACTCCACTTAAGTTGTTCAACATGTCAGGTCCAGAGAGGAGGTGATCATTCAAGCTTGTTCCTTTGTATCTGGCTGAGCAATCAAACACCACACGAAGTTTATCCGGCTTCTTTGCATGATGCACACCATGATGGGGAATGTACCATCTCTCACCTTCACTCCCACCTTCCTTGACCTGCTCAGCATCTCCCTTTCCGATGACCTCCTCCATGAACTCAACATAATGCTCCTTATACCTTTCATCACGTTGCAATTTCCTTTTAAGGTGAAGGAGACGTGTCATAGCTGAGCCTTTGTTGTCAGGCAAGCTGGGTCTGGTTTTAAAAGGCAGAGGCATTTCATAATGGCCATGTATATTTTTCCTTATTCCCTTATCCAGTATGTTGAGGAATGTGATGTCGTCTTGTGACACAATTTTGCTGTCGTCACTGCCCTCTTTGAAGTCAGACTCTAAAATGCGGATGACGTCGATAGGAGTTACCGGAGGTAGCTCCTTAACTGTAATTCTGTGACACAGATGACGCACGCTCAACGCATCGTGGGTTTGCAATGAGCGTCCTACAATACTCCATCCTAAATCCGTCCTTACAGCGTAGGGTTCCTCATGTCCTCCTAAAAGGACTTGCCTTGGTGCCATAGCTCTTGAGCAGTTGTAGCCGATCAAAAGGCCTACTACACAGTCCTTCAGTGGTTGGATTTCATCCACTATTTCTGCAAGATGACTCCATTGTTTAGCCGTCTCACAAGTGGGAATGTGAGAGCAGTTAACGGGTATGCAGTCCTTTGTATAGGCTGACCGGAAGATCGACTTGAATTGCAGAACTATATCCTCTAACACGAAGGCCAGAAACACTTTCAGCTTGTGAGAACTGTATCCTTACCACTCATAGTCGTCAACTTCAGTTTCACTGAATACTTGTCAGCATTAAGACCATCACTCACTTCTTGATCAATAAACGTAGTATCGCTTTGAGTGTCAAGTAACGCATAGACAAGTTTCTCAGTAGTTGGATCATTTTTAGATGAAACCCAGACTGGTATCACCATGGATGTGTTGGATGAGCATTCACCTGCTACACTGAGTGACGTAGCAGCAGCACCTCGATTTGTCTCTGGTTCTGATGTAGACCTTTCTCTTTTATAGTTGTCATCATGCAGGGCTGTAGGATGCTTTCTCTTGCAGTGGTCACAGAAATGACGATGACGGCAGTCTCTCACGCTGTGGCCGGGTTTCAGGCATCCATAGCAGAGTTTCTTTTCTTTTATGTAGTTGCGTCGCTCAATTAACACCATCTCAGTGAACTTGGAGCATGCATGAAGCTGGTGTCTATTATCTTGACAAAGGATACATGAAGTCTTAACCTTCCTCTGTTCTGACTTGTGGTTTTCATTGTCAGTGACTGTTTGAGTGGTAAGAACACTGGCCTTGTTTTTCTTCACGTCTCTGAGATTTCTCTTCTCAGTGCTAGAATCTGATGAACGAAGGGCATGAAAGGACGTAATGGGATTGCAAGCAATCTCAGCTTCAGTTGACGTGAATCTAGCAAACTCCTTGAAACTTGGGAATTCTTGATTTTCATTTAGGCCTTGCGTGACTTGTCGGTTCCAGCGTAAAGCTGCCCAGTCTGGTAGTTTGTGAACGAGCTTCTGATTTTCTTCACAGTCATTTAATATGTCGAGACCCTTAACATGAGGCATGGCATCTTGACAGGCATTCAGAAAATCTGAGAAGCGTCTCAGTCCTTCAGCATCCTTTGATGGAATTCTCGGCCAGTTGGTGAGTTTCTCTCTGAATGCTCTCTGAATGGCGAATGGCTGACCAAAGCGACGATTTAGTTTGTCCCAGGCGTCTCGGTAGGCTTCATTGTCATTTCGATAGAAGTTGCCATCTAAAACCTGCCGTGCTGGGCCACCAACATATTTTTTTAGGTAGTATAGTTTTTCAGCAGGTGTGATTGCCCTTTGGTCAATGAGTGAGGTGAATGCTGCCTTCCATTCAATGAATTGTATGGGATCGCCATTGAAGACAAATGGCTCAGGAACAGGAAGCCTATTTAAGGCTATGTTGTCTTGAAGAATCTGAGCGAGAGAGGGAATGTCTGTATAACGGGGCGATGCGACTTGAGAGAGGGGCACTGTAGTTACAGGCACATTCTTTGCTTCCATGTTCCTTTCCTTTTAACATAGTTAGCATCCTTGTGTTCTGTCTCCTTATCGTAGATCTTCAACTTGGCTTGAGCTGCCCGTATCTCTTTCTCTGCCTGCAATCGCTCCAACTCACGTCTTTGTGCCTCTAGAACTTTGCGTTGTTGTTCCTCTAACTCTCTTATAGATTCCTTTTGCCTTTCTTCCTCTAGCAGCATCTGATAATTTGCTTCTTTTACTGCTAGTTCAGCTGCTGCATCTGCGCGTTTTGCTGTCATGGATGTAGTTATGGAGCAGTGGCTGTCGGACTGGCTGTGACTTATCGAAGAAGCTGCGGATCCATAGACAGACATTGCATAGTCATGGCGGAGCAGTTCATGAAGGCGGTGTCTTTCCTGCTGTTCATTAAACTCGCTTTCATCATCTATAGCTCTGTTGTAGGCGATGTTGGTGATTTCTGTGGTCACCGATTCACACGTATCAACTCTTCTTCTTATGTCGGTGGAGGGTGTGGTGAGATTTCGAATTTCATAATAAATGGTCATTATGTCTTCTTTATCTTTCTTAAGCTCTTCAATGAGAGGCCAGAGCTGACTCTCTGACATAAGCTCTTCAATGAGAGGCCAGAGCTGACTCTCTGACATATAAGTCTTTAGCTGATCTCTTGCCTTGCGTGTGTGGAGCTTCCACTGCTCGTACATGGCATACAGCCTTTTCTCTTTTTTCTTGGCCTCTTCATATTGATGCACGAGCATCTTCTCTGTGGGATGGCGTGTGCGTTCAGAGCGTCTAGGACCTTCAAGAGCATTATCATCCTTATTAAGCTTGCCTTGGAGGTCAGTTAGACTTTGTTGTTTAGCTTCATTTGTTTCCTTCAGAAACGGTCTCTCTGATGAGTCTACCATTGTGTGGGCTTCACTTTGTAAATCTTCATGCTGATAACCAGCCATCTGCTCCTCCACCTCCTTCTCATTACCTGACTCTGACATTATCATCTAATTTTTTTATTTTAAACTTTGATGGCAGAAGAAGACCCCTTTAGAAGATATAATCAAGCCCTTGTTATGAACAGCATAAACATAAAACATCAGATTAAATAGCTAGCACATATGCATTTACATATAGACACTCAAATAACTGTAAATGTCAATGCAAATACCACAATAAACAAAGTTATCAAAGTTCTTAAATTCAAAGTGTGAGAAATGTAAATGCAACAGCTTCAATAACCACAGTTAACAAATCAGACAGATGCAAAGTCCAAAAAATGTATATGAGTTCTTAATTAGAAAGAGTCCATGTGGATGTATGCAGGCATGAGTGTAAAATGCAACCAGAGTTTATTTGGTTGCTCTCCTTGCTGTGCCGTTGAGTATTAAATGTTCAGTCCAAGAAGTCATTCATCCGTTGTTCGCCTTATTGCTGTACTATAGACAGTATAATAATGGGTTAATACTCACAGTCCTGCATCAATGTCAGTGAGTGTGACTGTACTTGACCATTGCACCGAATTCGTGAGACCGCTGTCCAACGTATGTCAGGCAGGCGCGAGGTGTGAGGATGCAGCTCGATGAGTCCACGCTGACACTTCGTGGCGATGTCGCGAAAGCTGTACCCGGTGCAGTGAAGACCTTCCATGGTCCGTAGTAGACAACGAGTCGTCGTCGGTATCGATGCGGGTCAAGCTCTTACTGTAGCAAACCCCCAGTCAGACAATGGTGAAGCGTAGGCCTACTGATGTTTCCAGAAGCCTTTATTTATGTTCAGCCGTCAGCCTTGGTTAAACACTTATCTATTTTGCTTTCCTTACAACTTTTCTTCTTGAAACAACGTAAGAGCTACGGGACAGATAAATAACATAAAATTAGCTCATACAAACATAAACATTACCCGAAGGCCGAATTAACCGTACAAACAGTCATTTATAAAGACTCTTTAGTGACGTTACCCGTGTAGTATTAACAATGCTAAAAAACTTACGTTAGCTTGACTTCACATGACACGAGAAATAATAATACATTCAAACACTTCTTCACAGTTGAATGGATTAACCTACATATTACTGCACATAAACATTAAACACGTTAAACACACAATACCTTGTTCCCGTTCTGGCTAGGTGCTTAAATTATCCTTGAAGATCTTTACACAATTTCAAAGCGAAATGCGATTTTTTCCCTCCTTACTACAGTGCGTGCGTCTTACTAACTAGTCTCACATTTTTAGATGCGAACTAAACATTACACTAGGATGCGCCAAAATAAAAGACCCGTAATATTAACAGAGAACATTAATAAAATAAAGCTCTGAAATGATTATCTTATTTACACTTTCCTTAGAGTTAGTTACAGGCACTGATGACACAAGTTTAGGAAGTGGAATTTTCCCTCATTCATCCATTATGCAGGTCTTCAGCTGCACAATTGTACAGGGTCTTTGTTGCCATATTTTGCACTTCATGATACGCCACATATTCTTAATTGGAGATGGTTAGGACTGCAGGCAGGCCAATCTAGCACCCCCACTCTCTGCTTATTCGGCCAGTATGTGGATTTGAAGTTGTCCTGCTGAATATGCCAGGAATTCACTGGAAAAGACGGTGCTGGATGGCAGTATATGCTGCTCCAAAATTTGGGCATATCTGTCTGAATTAATGGTGCCCTCACAGATGTGCGAGTTACCCATGCCATGGGCACTGACACACCCCTGGCCCATTCAGACACTGGCATTTGGACTTGATGCTGATAACAGCTTGGATGGCCCCTTTCCTCTTTTGCCAGGAGGACAAGGCTGTGTTTTTCAAAAATTCTTTGAAATGTGGACTCATTGGACACAAAAACATGGTTCTACTGTTTTACTTTCCATCTAAGATGAGACTTAGCCCAGAGAAGTCAGCAGTGCTTCTGGACAGTGTTGATGTAGGGCTTCTGCTTTGCATATTAAAGTCTTAACTTGCATCTGTGGATGCAGCGGCGATTGATGTTGACTAACAAAGGTTTACTAAAGTTATCCCAAACCCATGTTCATGATATCCATTACAGATGAATGATGTTTTTTAAGAGAGTGATGTCTGAGGGATCAGAGATCAAGCGCATTCAGAGGTGGTTTTCGTCTTTCTTCAGATTATCTTTTAACTATATTGTGCACTGTAGAGGGTGAAATGCCCAAAATCCTTCCAATTTATCTTTGGGAACATTGATGGTGGGAACAGGAACGAGACGTTGTGCATCCCTAGTTACTATCTGTAAAGGGATTTAGGGAAAGGAGGCGAGAACCGGCTTAACAATCTAAATAATATTTAATTAAATAAAAAGACACACACACAAACACACACGGGGCTGCTGCCCGTAAACGCTCTCTCTGTCTCGCACCACCGTCCGCAGTTGGCCTTTATCCGTCTCAGAGGCTTCATTAGCCTGATAAGGGACCGGGTGTGTAGAATCACGACCACCCTCCGCCCTCCACCCTGTCACACAATCATATCTTTCTAAAACCATTGCATAACATTAACATGCCAAACAGTAAGAAGCTGAAGCTTTATATTAATATAACAAGTGTCCAAATGAGCTGAAACAACCCAGTAGATTAAAGTCTATTGGCAACACAGCTTGACCTCTGTTACTCATCTCACACAGTCTCGTCTGGCAGCAGTGGCAGTGGTGATGACACGGGGGCCAATGTGGCCTGTAATTGGCTGAAAGGAGAGGCAGCAGCCCCTCTATTAGTCCTCTGCACCTTTACTCTGTACCACATGATGTTAATAGCAGGGGGCAGAGTAATTGGACCTGTATAGTACTTACTGTCTCTCTCTAGTCACCAGTTCATGTCAAAGGTGATAGAATTATCAGTGCACAGAGTGAGAAGAAAGAGAGAGGTATAATGTATCTAGACAGAGTTCATAGTTTGAATGCAAAGCACAGTGTAATAGTTATGTAAATTACATTTTAAACCAAAACTAAATAGCACAACTCTTCTCAACAAGCTGCATGATTATATTGAATATCACTCATGTACATACATTAGCACAAGTAGTCCAGCACTATGTGGCAAAGCTTAATAATACTAATAATATGGTCCCACTTTTGTATTAGATGTCTTTAACTACTATGTACTAATATTAAAATACATACAATATAATGTATTTATCACATAACTAAATGTTGTTCTCACAAGATTCACATTTTCTGCTACTGAGGTTGAGGTACGGGTAGGTTTAGGGTTAGTGTTAGGGTTTAGGGTAAGGGTTGGGGTATGGTTAGGTGTGAGGTAAACAGTGTAACTACAGATGTAATTAAATGCAGGTACTTTAAATGTAAGTAGAAAACGCATATGTACACAATAAGTACATAGTAGTTAACAAATACAAATACAAATAGGTAACAAATACACCATCAAACGTCCTCATTCATAAACCCAAAGCAAACCAATATGTACCCAAACAGATCTACATACAGCACATTTTCAAAGTCATGTACCCATATTCTCCTCATTGCTTTCCTTTCCATGCATTAACATTTAGGAAGGTTAAAGCATACTTCATTACGCATGCTATGAATCTAAGATCTGGGTTTTTCTCTATAGTTTGGAGTCTGTGCTTGTGGAGAGCTGGAGTGAAATCAATAACTGGTGACACCTGTCTCCAGCACAGCCGAGAAAGGCTCTATCATAGTGGAAAAGTGATGTATGCCGTAAGAAGACAGATCAGTGGGACAGGCCAGAGAGACAGATATGGGTGGATGGAGAGATAGGGTGGATGCGGATAACGATACATTTTTGCCTCGCCAAAAATTGTCAGAGAACAAGACCTTTTCCCTGGTGGTAATACCAGCAATGAAAAGTTTGATATCATCAGTGCATTTTTATCTTTAGCTCTGCATTAATGTATATGCATTATAACTTTGAAAATAGCAAATACTAAAGGAATGTACATTTAGGAACATAGCAAGTAATTTATCATACAAACAACATCTGCAGTGTTGTACTGCCAAGTTCTCAAGGTGGCTGGAGTAGAATAGGTGCTAGCGCAGAAGAAAGAGAGTTTAAGTGCAAGATCAATAGTAAGTGCAGTTAGTGCATGTTGGTGGTTGTGGAACAGATGTGTTTTCAGCTGTTTCTTGAATGTTGAGATGGTATGGCAGTAGATCGTGTGGATGTTGTTAGCTCATTCCACCACAGTGGAACAGAGAAAGTGTACAATCGTGAAATAGACTGAGCCTCTTTGTGATGGGACCACCAGGCGCCACTCGTTCATAGATCGCATAGAGTGAGTTGGAGCATAGACCTGCAGAAGTGAATTTAAGTAAGTGAGTGCGGTTCCATCGGCTGTCCTAAAGGGCAGAGTCAACACCTTGAATTTGATGCGGGCATCAACAGGTAGCCAGTGGAGTAAAATCAAGATTGGCGTGACATGAATCCTTTTTGGCTGATTGAAGACCAGATGCGCTGCTGCATTTTGGACAGTCTTCAGTGGCTTTACTGTGTTAGCTGGGAGGCCAGCCAACAAAGCACTACAGTTGATGAGATGTGGGAGCTACAATAAAGCTGGTTATCTACCACCACTCCCAGGTTCCGAGCTGTTTTGGTTGGTGTTAGTGCAGTTCAACCAAGATGAACAGCTGGATTGGCTGGGATCACGAGGAGTTCTGTCTTGGCAAGGTTGAGCTGAAGGTGGCATTCCTTCATCCAGGCAAAATGTCTGAGAGGCAGGCAGAGATACGAGCTGAGACAGTAGGGTCATCAGGTTGGAACGACAGGTACAGCTGCGTATCATCTTCATATCAGTGGTAGGAAAAGCTGTGTGCCTCAATGATTGGTCCAAGTAATGTTGTGTACATCAAGAAGAGGATAAATTGCTATGTAAGACATCGCAATTAATAGGAAAAAGTTTCAGCATATATTGTAAGTAGAAATATTCAGCATATCAGTGGAATCTGAATTGTAAAGTAACATTCTGCAACCAATATTCAGAAAAAGTTCATACCCCAAAATAATGTGAACTTACTAAAGCCTTGATCAATAGAGAACCCCATTCCAACTGTTAGGGTCATATTTGAACCAAAAACATCAAATGTGGAACCCCCAACTATTCAATTACTCCATTAATGTTCATAAAAAATAAGAACATTTTGTTTTCTTTACTTTAATAAAAACCTTAATTTCAGTAGATTGAAAGATATCAAAATATGTCATGCATTGGGGGTCTCTGATGCTATCTGCTGGAATTAAAATAACAAAAATGCCAACTATGGCCAGTAGATGGCTTCAGTGCTCCATGCACAATGTTGTAACAAACATATTTTCTAGATATTATCCCAAGTTATGCATTGAATATACTTTATATTTGGACAATATAGTCAATTATTTGTAAAATTGTAGCATTTTGTTGAAACCACTTGTGTTGAAGGGTGAGATTTTGCAATGATACCACAATATGGTTACAATCAAACCTGACCATGGAGTGCAGCTCCCACACATAAGCGTAAACTTTTTCACAGTGGGGTCAAACTAAGACTGTGGTCTGACCTTGAAGTGTGTGCGTGTGTGTGTGTGTGTGTGTGTGTGTTCTGCATTGAGGATGTGTAGTCTCACCACTTCATTTATATGCGTTTTCTGCTTTGTGGCAGATTTATTGATTTTTATTTGAAAATTTAAAAATAATTGCTCTGTCCCATTCATTTCCTTTTGCGGGTCAAATTTGACCCGAACTGTACGAACAGTTGACTGTTTGATAAAAACACATAGGCTAATCGAATCTAGTCAACATTTTGTGGGGTTTTCAGGTAGTAAGTTTAAGAGAAGTCACCAAGCCTTGTTCCGCTCAGATTAGGAAACCATATTTATATATAAAAAAAACCTGACCTGAACAGTGATTAAGGGTTAAAAGTTGTTTAAATGGCATTGCATTAGATAGGCCTAATATAAAAAATATTAAAATATCAATCTAATTGGCATTTATTTTATAGAGAGATAGCAGGCTTAAAGTAGGCTTTCATATATAAGCACAATATATAATATTCAAAATTACTGTATGTCAGTAATTGTAATGAACATGACAATAAAGTGATGAATTACACCTGTGTTTACTGTCCTAAGACACATGTGTGTACCTGAGTGGAACTGACATCATAAATCCACTAAAAATCACATTAAGACCAGTTTGTTTAATTCCAATGAAGTTAGTTCTGTGAAAAGCTCAAGCATAATTTGCTTGTAGATTCCACTTGGCTTGAGATTTTGTAATCTAATGCAATCAGCTTCATACATGTGGCTTAGGTTTCCAGATATCCTTTGGGGCTACTGTATGACATACGGCAGTATAAGATGCTGTCCTCTTATTTAACAGGATGTTCTCTGCTGCAACTGGAGGGGAATGTGTGTGCCAGTGTCTGAGTCTATGATATGATTATTGATGATGTCTGCCATTGATTTGTCAAACACAGTAGCTAAAGACAGAGAAATAGTTCACTACCACTCACTGTAAATTACATTATATTGTTTAGATTTGACAATCTATATATACAAATATATAGACAAATATAATATATATTACAACTCACGTTTCAAGTCTTAGGATTTCAATTCAATAAGGTAATTATAATTACTAACTAGATAGGTAAAGTTTGTCATTTTATAAAAGAACTTACATTAATTATTCTGTAAAACTTGGTGTATTATTTGAGCTGTAAATTTGTTTAAATCATAATTTTTACAGACAACAAAGTTGTAAAATACACTCACTTGACTTTGTGTCGATGTAGTGACAATAGGGTTCGCCCTTGGGAGCCCCAGACACCTCTGATCTTTGAGAAAAGGCCAATGAGAATTGGTGAGTGGAATTTGCATGCTACTCCCCTGGACATACCGGTATAAAAGGTATAAAAGATATATATCCTTTTTTCTTCTGAGCCGAGTGGTTGTGTTCAGTGAGCTGAATTATTCTAAACTCCAGTTAAGCTGTTGGATTTTACGGCCGGTCACGATCACACTCCGCCCCCATTCCTTTCTTCCCGGAGGTGCATGAAGAGCTCACGCAATTGTTGCGGGCACCTTTTACTGCCTGTACCCAGTTTGCGGGCTCCTCCGCTCTCACAGCCCACAGGAGCTGGCAAACAGACCACTCCTTCCACTGCTGGAGGGCCAGGTGGAGAATCCTTGTTTTCCTTTTGTTATGATTTTGGGCTGTAGTACCCACATTTTCAGAAAAGAGCAGTTTCCTCACTTCCTGGGCCATACAGCGGTGTCCACGGCCATCGTTATCCCGACCGCAGGGCACCGTTTCCTTTCAGCAAGTTTCCTTCCAACCTCGCTTGGAGCTTGGAGGCGTGGCTCGTGCTCCCCAACCCATCACGGTGGCTGATCAGCACCGTCCGACTTGGCTACACTATTCAGTTCGCCAGGTGCCCACCCAGGTTCAGCGGCATCCGCTTCACTTCGGTGAAATGCAAGAACGTCGCTGCCTTGATCGCGAAGATCGCCTCCCTTCTACAGAAGGACACAATAGAGCCTGTTCCTTCAGCCAAGATGAAGGGGTTTTATAGCTCCTCCATCAATGTACCCATTCAAGATGCTGATGCAAAAACTTTCGGGGCCTAAAAATCAATTTCTCTGTTCTACCTCAACACAGACCCTTCCTGCGGTTTGCTTTCAAGGTCCAGGCGTATCAGTACAAGGTCCTCCCCTTTGGTCTGTCCCTGTCACCTCATGACTTGACGAAGGTCGCAGAGGCAACCCTTACCCCATTAAGGGATATGGGCATCCGCATCCTCAACTATCTCCACAACTGGCTGATTCACTTGCGGTACTTGTTGCATGCGCACAGGGACCTGGTGCTCAGGTACCTCAGCCGACTGGGGCTTCGGGTCAAATGGGAAAAGAGAAAGCTCTCCCCGGTTCAGAGCATCTCTTTTCTCTTTTCTTGTCTTAATGATTGCGCGCCTCACATGCGAGCGCATGCAGTCGGTGCTGAATTGTCTTAGAACATTCTGGCGGAAAATGTTGGTCCCACTGAAGTTATTTAAGAGGCTCCTGGGGCATATGTCATCCTTAGTGGCAGTCATGGCACTCGGGTTGATGCATATGAGACCGCTCCAGCTCTGGCTTCATACTTGAGTCCCGAGATGGGCATGGTGCCACGTTGTGCAAGGTCAGGGAGGACAAGGAGCAGGTCATCCTCGTAGCATCTTACTGGCCGACCCAGACTTGGTTCTCGGACCTCATGCTCCTCACAACAGCCCCCCCTGGCGAATTCCCCTGAGGAAGACCTTCTTTCTCAGGGATGGAGTACCATCTGGCACCTGCTACCAGACCTCTAGAACCTCCACATCTGGCCCTAGGATGGGATGCGGAAGACCTAAGTGGCCTACCACCTGCAGTGGTAGACACAATCACTCAGGCCAGGGCTCCATTGAGGAGGCGCCTGTATGCCTTGAAGTGGCGTCTGTTCGCTTAGTGGTGTTCTTCCCGACGCGAAGACCCCCAGTCATACGCAGTCGGTTCAGTGCTTTCCTTCCTGCAGGAGAAGCTTGAAGGGTGGCTGTCCCCCTCCAACTTGAAGGTGTATGTTGCCGCTATATCGGCACATCACGATGCAGTGGATGGTATTTAGGGAATTGCGACTTGATCGTCAGATTCCTGAGAGGCGCAAGGAGGTTAAACACTTTATCAAGCCAACATAATTGTTTTAGCTTATAATTTAATATATTTAAAATATGATAATTTTAACTGCCACATCAGAGCAGTGATTCCAAACTGGAGGTACATGTTACTCAAAAGGTACTTAAGCAGGTTCCAGAGGGCACTTGGAAAGCATTTTGCTTTGTTAAAGCAGAAATTACTACAAACAAAAAATCTTGTGAGTTAGATGACTTTATTTTTTATAGATCACAAAGCAATTTAGTTAATGCACAAGAAGATGAGGTTTGCATGGATCCCATACTGGGAATATCATATAGAAAGCAACGCTGAGTAAGTACATGATTTAAATGCTAATCATTTATGCCACAGTCTGTCTGCTGCTGGCTCTGTGCCATAGCAACCACAGTCTCATTTCAGATGTGTCATGCTGCATTACCATGACACACACACACACACACACACACATGTTGTGTTTCCATGTTTTATGGGAACTTTCCATAGACATAATGGTTTTTATACTGTACAAACTTTATATTCTGTCCCCTAAACCTAACCCTCACAGAAAACATTCTGCATTTTTACATTTTCAAAAAACATAATTTAGTATGATTTATAAGCTGTTTT
The DNA here is from genome assembly GCF_025860055.1 of Xyrauchen texanus. Classification (NCBI taxonomy): domain Eukaryota; kingdom Metazoa; phylum Chordata; class Actinopteri; order Cypriniformes; family Catostomidae; genus Xyrauchen; species Xyrauchen texanus. The sequence continues at coordinate 11,561,243 of NC_068278.1, read as the reverse complement.
CCTCATGGGGACCAACAAAATGTCCCCACAAGGTCAAAAATTTCGGGTTTTACTATCCTTATGGGGACATTTGGTCCCCACAAAGTGATAAATACACGCTCACACACACACACACACACACACACACACACACACACACATACACACACACACACACACACAACACACACACACACACACACACACACACACACACACACACACACACACACAAGGCATTTATACAAACAAACACACACACACACAAACGTGCGTGCACATACATTTACAGTCCAGTGTTCGCTGACACTTTAACCAGAAGCATAATTGAATGATAGAGCATATCTGAAGTCTTTCTTGGTTTTCATAGTACAAATAACATTTTTAAACACTAGAGCAAGTCATCCAGCAAGAAGAGTGACTAACGTGTATATATTACTCGAGTACAAGAAGTTATGGCACAAATATTACCTGCATAGCTTTTCTAATTATTATAAATATATTAAAACTAATTAATTTAATAGAGTTAAATCTATATCAGCCTTGAAAAAAAAAAAAAAATATATATATATATATATATATATATATATATATATATATATATATATATATATATATATCCTCAACACTTAAATGTAATTATGATATTATCAGTATTTCAGCATTTTCCTAATGCAGTTACATGAGTACCTTACCACTGGCATTAATTCAGGCAGTATTTATTTATATGTCTTTCAGTATTGTTGGCACATTTGAGATTTATCGAGCCCACTCGCCCTCTAGGCACATTAGAGAAAACTGGGGTAAAATGGATAGAGAGGGAAAGGATGAATGCCAAGGACTTTTGTATTTTGTTCCAAATGTATTCCCCAAACTAGATTGAATTGAAACCATAGTAACAAAGCAGGCATATCTAATAGTTTTAAAGATTTACTGCTTATTCATTCTGATAATTCGGATTAATTTCTGATCATAGAATTTCAACATTAGGTGGCAATCCTATAAAAACACTAGACCAATTCAATATATGAACAATTGGTCACTAATCATTAATCATATTTAATTCAAAATGTTAATATAAAAATTGCTATGGGAATAATTAAAACAGTTTTTATTAGATTGTTTTATACTGGAGATGCATTTGTGCCCATTCTTTTTTGAAGTGAGGCTCAAATGTAATTGTACTCAGTCTCATGAATTAAGCTCCAAAATTAGCCCACTAATAGCACACCAGCTCAGTCAATTTGCCCCAAGCTTTTTAATGAGCAAATTAGCTAATAACTCATCATTTGTAATGAACTAAAACACAGTCATTCAAATTTTATGAGGAATTTTCATTTGTGCAATGGAGTTGCCTCATTTAGTACAGCAATTAAAAAGGAAGGTGGTAGAACTGGAGTGCCAAAATACGATATAAAGATGCAATATATGATTTCCTAGAGTGCAGCATAATCCAGTTTGGATGAGATTAGACGAATGGATGGACAGATGATAATGGAAGAAAGAAAAGGATGTGGGACAACATATGGGTGAGTAAATGATGACGTTTTCATTTTTGGTCGAACTAACATTTTATTTAGTTCAAAATCTGTACACCTGTTTGTCCAAAAATTTTCCTTCAGTATGCGTTGGACTCTTCTGGACCTGCAAACAATAAATCCCTCAGCCTTGACCTGCAGATATCAGAGCTGTAGCAGGCAGCTTTACGCTGGGCCGTTCCATTACTTTGCTCTCGGCAGTCTTGCGGCTCTGTTTCTGTGGCATATTAAACAGATTAATAGAACTGCACTCTGGGGAGGGGAAACGTCAAGTCAATCTAACTTGCAGACACAAAGGCGTGAAAGCAGACACGCCACGACTCATCCTTCAGAGCTGATAAAACAAAGACAAATGTCACAGGAGATAGAAAAGTCCAACTCTGTGAATGTTGACTTTCAGATCTATTTTGTAAATAGAGGGAGAATCAGAATAATGTGCTAACTGTGCAAGTAAAACAGAAGAGGTTATTAGTGGGGCCTTTTAGGCAAGCATCACAACATTACTTTTACATACCCCTAATGCAAAGTATTCAACTTTGGTGGGTAACTTGTCCCTCACCATTTGAGCTATAGATATAAATAATGCCTCAAATCATGAAGGTTATTGAGGAGAGCTGTGATAATTCTCTAAGCAGTTGAACTTGCCATTTATGCCTGGAGAACGATAAATGGGGTGATTGTTTTACATCTAGGGACCAAAATATTATAGAGGCTTGAACCAATATACAACTACCCAGAATACCCTAGCAACCACCTAGCAATGTTCTAGCATTACACAACCACCAAGAACACCCTTGCAACTAGAGGTCGACCGATAGTGGATTTTGCCAATACCGATAACTATGATGGTGGAAAAGGCTAATAACCGATTAACTGGCCAAAAGTTTTTAAAATCGATTCATAGAATGTTAGTCGGCACAGATATTGAAGCCAGAGTACAAAATGAATAAAATCCCAGATTTAGTTTATTTTTTAACCAAAATTCCACTAAATAAAAAATGAAAACTTGGGTCACAACATGGGACTCTAAGCAATTTTGTTACAATGCTCTATATTTAATATTTATCAAATTAAGCTTTATATAGTCAATATATTATTATTATTCACAATATATGAAGTTGGAGGCACGATATATGTGCTGACGAGGGATGTTTCAATATTGTCAAATTTTTCTTTGCATGCCCTCATTTAAAAAAACTTAATTATCAGAGGAACATGAGGGAATTAAAAACATTATCAGCAACTATCGGCATACACTTTTGCCTATAACTGATAGTTGCAGAAAGCAACTGTCGGCACCGATTAATATGTAAAACTTAAATAATGGTCTACCTCTACTTGCAACCACCCAGAACACCCCGGCAGCCATTTAGAACAGCCTAGCAACTGCAGCACATTGCCCTAGCAACCACCCAGAAGCAATACATTATCAACCACCTAGAACACCCAACAACAACATTGTTATGCACTTGCAACCATACAGAACACCCTAGCAACAGCAAATCAATGCCCTTGTAAAACCACCTAGAACACATTTGCAGCACCCATGCAACAACCAAGAACAGCACAGCAACCACCATGCAATGCCCTAGCAACCACCGAGAACAAAACGCCCTACAACCGCATATCAACACCCTTGCAATGACCAAGAACTCCCCAGCAAACACCTAGAAAACCTTAGCAACCTCATATAATCAGGGGTGTAAAGTAACAAATTACAAATACTCACATTACTGTAATTAACTACTTTTTCCCAAGAATTGTACTTTTTAAGTAATTTTTTTTTTATACTTTTACTTGAGTACATTTTAAGTGCTGTATCTGTACTTTTGCTGTGCTATTTTCCCACCATCTGTGTTCACTACTTCCGTGTTCTGATTTAATTATTATCTATCAACATGATTGGCGTGACTCCCGTCAAATCACACGAAAACTACTTGAACGGCAGCTGCAGATCTGATGCCATCTGTGCAGAATGCCTCAAACACATTTAAACACCTAAACATCACTGCCGCACCTAAAAGGGATTTTTGCAGTGAAAAAGGCCAATTGCTTGATCCTGTCATGTGAGTTTAACTTGCTCAAGCCAGATATCAGCATTAATCCTGCCTCTAATTTGAAGAAACATATCGAGGTAAATTTAATATTTCTGCTTACCAGATTCTGTGTGTCTACAGTATAACCTGGCCTGTAATTTAACTATCTATCACTGAGATTATTGGGCTGCTGTGAGAGATTAACATCTACTTTTACTCTACTCACACTAAATCTTTTGGGAAGTAACAGTACTTTTACTTGAGTATGATTTTTTCAGTACTCTTTCCACCCTTGCGTATAATATACTAGGTATTTTCTTAAAAATATGTAAAGATGCAGTGACTTTCTGTACAATTAAGTGGTACTATATTTGTAACCTACAGATTCGGGGCTTTCAGGGTCTAAATGAGCTGTTGTGATGACTAATATTGCAAACAGACCACAGAACCATCCGTTTAATGATTCAAAAGTTGAACAAATTTCTTAAACTTGCTGCTTTGTAGAACACATCAGCAAAAAGCTGTTTCCCTTTAAAGAGCTACAGATCATTCACCCAGTAAAAACAATAGAGTGCTTCGTTACATTCTTATACTTGTAATATCTCGCTCTCCCCTGCAGCTATGAGAAAAAATGAAAGTGAGTTCTGTCTGTAGTATTAGCAGGTTAATCGTCCTGTCCTGCTCCCTGCTGGCATGCCAGCCAAACACATTTTAGTTTAATTGTGAACCATCCAGATTCATAACCCCTCAGTCAGATTCAGTGACTTGAACATAAATGCTGCTCCACAGTACAGGTCCAGCACCAGCATACTATGGCCAAGCCCTCATTTAATTCTCAAAAGTAAAAACTCAAGACTGATCTCATAGGTATCCTTACTATTACTAATATACAATATATGTAGTGCCACCTGCTGATCCAGCTTGAGTACTGCTGATTGAACATAACTGATATAAATCTGGGATTAAAGTGTGGAAATAAGTATTAGGATTTTGAAACAAAAAATCAAAGAGAGCTTATAATGCAAAATTAATAAGACATATTTAAGATTCTGGACTGTTTCTAGGGCACTAATCAAATAAACGTATTTGGAACTATGTTACCTCTTTGTACAAAAGGTCAGATTTCCTTCAATTGAAACAGTGTTTTTCAGTGTTTTAACAGCACGCTTTCCCTTGTTGATGGAGACCCAGGATAGCTCTGGGCCAGAATGGATCTCCAGCCTCTCTTAATCTGATCAAAGGGCCTCTCCAGTCTCTTTAGGCTCTTAATTGATGAAGTAATCAGTTGCCATCGTCATCTGTTTCCTGTGCATGTGGACAGCAGAGAGTGCAACAGGATGCCTGTGAAAGGGAAAAAACAGCAACACATTAAAAAAGTCCAGCTGAACTATATTAACACATTTACTATATGCACAATCCATATGGTCAGTTATCTTCATTAATACATTATGAAAGTTTGAAGCCCAGAAACCTGTTTCTCTGTGCAAGAGACAAAAGAGAACTTGACTGTACATTATATATCCTTTATATTTTCATATATTTTAGGGGTTTTCTTGAGTCTAATTTTAATCCAAATTTAAGACACCCACCTGGTGCAACAACACACATAATCCAATAATATTCAAACAAAAGCCTTTAATGGTACAAATGAAGTATTTATTTTCTACAAAATAAAATAAAAACACAAGGTTCAAACTGCTCGAATCATTTAACAAAATGTAATCGAATAGCTGTTCCTAATCTCCCTTCTTCCTACTTATTATACACAGGGGTGATACCAAAATAAAAATCATAAATCCATATATTCATCTAAACCATATTAAATCTAATAACAATTAATCGATTCAACTTAACAGTTTCAACAACACAATTCAACAATTCATCCTCAAACCAACATTTTTACATTTAATTTAACATTGTGTGACCCCCGCGTCCACATGCATGGACGTTGTATGTTGGCATCGCTACACACACTGCATAACTGAAATTGAAACTGACTGAATATTGTTTACAACACTATAGACTGTCATTTAAGGGTTAAACTTCTGGTGCACCGAGTCACGTGACACAACATCATGACACTGATTTCCCTGAAGCACTTCTACGAGTGCAGAGCCAAAAAAGCACCTCTGGTAAGAAACCTCTTTATGTTTTTTAACTGAAACCTGTTCGGGTGTAAAGAGTGGCATCTCTAGTTTAGTTTGATATGTCGCTTTAAAAGTTTTAAAGTTTTCGCGCATCAGCGCACTGATAAATGTGATGTCCACATACGTGGGCTTTGGAACATTATTCACTAAAAAAACATGAAAAACTTTAACACATCTGTGGGTCATTTCGCTTAATTTTAATGTACATTTTGTTATTTTATTTTGTTATCACTATACAATACGGTTCTATTCATTAACTTTAGTAAATGCATTCCTGTACTTACTGTGCATCACACTGAGAATTAATGGGTTCATCAAAAACCTGAAATGTTTTTCTTTCAGATGCTTTATATGGAGTTAGGATGAAAATAAGGTGCATTTCGAACTGTTCTGAGACCTGTGCAGACAGACAGCACACTGGAGGTTAAGTCATTCACTAAATAGGGAGCAAGGGGACATCCTATAACTCTCTATGCAGCTAAGTGCGTTCACTCCTAAAATCCGACCAAAAGTTCAGTTTCTGGCTGCAGATGAGGTTTGGACCACTCAACATGTTTGGCAGACATGGGATAATGGTTATCACTAATTTCTGATGTAATGTCTGTAATGTCTCAAAAATATAAATAACCAACACTCCTGGAAACATAATAAAAAATTATTATATTATTATTAACTAATTTTTTTATCTGACTTTCTATAGCTTGGTATTATTTTAAATTTCACAACTTAGACCCGCTGTCCACATATGTGGACATCCATTTTTTTATTTTTTTTATTTATGTTTATTAAGTGCTACTAGTTGATGGATGTAGCTTGAACGCTCTGGGATTAGTTAGACATTTTTATCTTGGTTTAAGGATTGTGGGAAAATCCTAACCCAACTTTGTAGAACAACAGTATGTTTGGCTTGCCTAAAATTCACCATAGGGACATTTTTTGCCAGCCAAATTTTAAATATCTGTGGCAGTTTTGCCCTGAGCCCTGGTTAATTTCTACCAGTCAAATATAATGTGAAAAGCTGTTACACGTGAAGGCTGTTGTACCCGTGACTTCAGAAACATTGAGTGAATCTACACCAGGCAGCAGTTCTCTGTGTGGAGGATTGGTAAGCATGATGTCACACAGCTGACACAGTTCAGGAGACAAACAATTAACAACCTGATAACTCACACAGAGATTAGTAAAAAAAAAACAACACAGCGTGTATAACATGTATGGGGTCAAACAAGTTTTAGAGACACATACCCATTAACAGTAATGTAGGTCTGGACATTTGAACACGGCATAACAGAGGCTTCAGGATTTCCTCCCTCTAACCAAACAGTGCCGACAACTCTACAGCCTTGTTCTTCTTTAACCTATTTTGACATAAAAAGTTGGTTATAGCCATAAAACTTAAGGAAATCCTATTGATTGAAAATAGGGTGTGCTTTTAACCTCTCAAATTAGGACAGAAGTACAGAACTGACATAAAGCACAATTGTATTCTTGAACTGCCCTCTTCAGGCTACAAATGGAAAGACGTTTTTTTTTTTGTTTGTTTTTTTAAAGTGATGCTTGTTTAAAAGGGGTCAGTCGCAAAATTTTCCTGGATCTTTTGAAATAAGGGTTCATTGTACTATGAAAACCTACGTTTAAGTATGGAAAACGTCCTCCCCAGTGGAAAAAAAAGGTTGGAAGCATAAGCGTTGTTACTCATTTCCCATGTGAATGAGTAATTTAAATATGAGTCATAAAATACACCAGCAAAAAATTGCCCATTTAATTCAAATGATCAGAAAGAAATTTTTAGCAAAATAACAGACTTCACAAACATTACTTTACTCTATGTAAAACAAAGGGGTCTTCCTCCATGGGCCATTTACCGCCATGAATGGCAGAATCGTTTGGTTACGTATGTAACCTCCGTTCCCCGAGGGAGGGAACGACACGTTGTGTCGGAGAAGCGACACTAGGGGTCTCTCTTGAGCGCCGATATTCACCTCTGATCTTATTGAAACGGGCCAATGGGAGTCGGCAGTTGGTATTTGCATACCCCGCCCCCAGACATACGGGTATTTAAGCGGGGCAAATACGGGAGTTCATTCAGGATTTTTCTGAGGAGCCGGAAATGGTCCGGCCACAACAGTGGCTCGGTTCAGCGACATGGCGGAGGAAAGACACAACGTGTCAAGTCAAGTCAAGTGGTTTTTATTGTCGTTTCAACCATATACAGTTAGTACAGTACACAGCAAAACGAGACAACGTTCCTCCAGGACCATGGTGCTACATAAAAACAACAAAGGACCAACACAGGACCACATGAGACAACACAATGAAATAAAATACCTATATAAAAAAACCTACATATACCTATATAAAGTGCACGTGCAAACATGTGCAAAAAGTACAGGACAGTACAACAAATTACTGACAATGAACAGGACAATAGACAGTGCAGCGCCGACCAGTACTCAGTAGTGCAAAAAGATGACAGTTTCTAAAAATGTAAACATAACATACTATGAGATAATATTCTATGCACATAGCAGTTATTGAGGTAGCAGACAGTTATAAAGTGACAGTAATTAAAGTGCAACTCAGGACACGTGTGTGTCAAACCAGTCTCTGAGTATTGAGGAGTCTGATGGCTTGGGGAAGAAGCTGTTACACAGTCTGGCCGTGAGGGCCTGAATGCTTCGGTACCTCTTGCCAGACGGGAGGAGGGTAAAGAGTTTGTGTGAGGGGTGTGTGGGGTCGTCCACAATGCTGGTTGCTTTGCGGATACAGTGTTTTTTGTAAATGTCTTTGATGGAGGGAAGAGAGACCCCAATGATCTTCTCAGCTGTCCTCACTATCCTCTGCAGGGCTTTGCGGTCCGAAACGGTGCAAGTCCCAAACCAGGCAGTGATGCAGCTGCTCAGGATGCTCTCAATAGTCCCTCTATAGAATGTCGTTCCCTCCCTCGGGGAACGGAGGTTACATACGTAACCAAACATTCCCCTTCTGTCGCTCTCTCCACGTTGTGTCGGAGAAGCGACACTAGGGGACCCATTCCAATCTTGCCATGCGCTGAACCTTGTACGTGGACCGCCGATACAGAGGCGGGCAGGGATTTCATCCAGTGCCACGCATCGTCTGTACCTGGCTGCACGTACCCTTCCCCAATGCCCCATAAGAACATCGGAGTCCTTCTAGTTACCCTGGGAGGAGAACAAGGCGATGTTTGCCAACATGGGAATGGGCCAGCCTGGCTGGGCCTCTTTTCTCTTAATGTTTCTTGCATAGAGCAATCACGGCCGGGGTCCTTACACGCATATAGGGAAGGGGGTCTCACCCAGACCCTGCGGAGACCACACCTGCCCTTTTTCTTGGGGAGGAAAAGTGGTAGACACGTCACACGGCCGTCTTAGGGCTCGTGTGGAAAGTATGGTGCGGTGGTAGATCCAGCCTCGAAAGGGGGAGTTGCTACAGCACGGCGACCGAGGCAGCTGTAACTGCCTAAGGGAGACATGGGGGTCCGCTCGTAAGGGGACAGAACCGTGGAATTACACACAGGGGGAGTCCGAACAGGAGGCCTTCTTATTTTACCCGTGGAGCCCCTATACCAGTACGAGGTGGCCATCAGGGTACCCGCAGTGGCTTGGGTCGGCGAGTTCCTCCGCTGAACCGCGGACCCGGAGGGCTGGGGAGGAATCGACCAGGGGCCCGACTCGGAGTGGGGCGCCCTGGGAAGAAGGCGCACTACTTTACCTTGACGTCAGGAAAAGGGCGCTGGGCGCAAGCGATCCACCCGGCCGGTCGGTCTACGTGTTACCGAATTCTATGGGCTCGGACCTGAGAAAACACGAGACGCAACCGACTCAACGCGGAGGTTGTAAAACCTCGCGAAGGTGTTGGGTGTTGCCCAACCCGCGGCTCTACAGATGTCTGCTAGGGAGGTGCCCTTGGCCAGTGCCCACGAGGACGCTAACACCCCTTGTTGAGTGAGCTCGGACCCGTAAGGGTAGGGGCACGGCCTGGGTGTGATAAGCCAGTGTGATGGCATCGACAACCCAGTGGGCGAGCCTCTGTTTAGAGACGGCATTCCCTTTCTGCCGTCCCCCAAAGCAGACAAAGAGCTGCTCAGAGCGTCTGGTGCTCTGTGTGCGGTCCAGGTAAATGCGCAGGGCGCGCACTGGACACAGCAATGAAAGGGCTGGGTCTGCCTCCTCCCGGGGCAGCGCTTGCAGGTTCACTACCTGATCTTGGAATGGTGTGGTAGGAACCTTGGGCACATAGCCCGGTCGCGGTCTTAGGATCACAGACGTATCTGCCGGACCGAACTCCAGGCAAGTGTCGCTGACAGAGAACGCTTGCAGGTCCCCGACCCTCTTAATGGAGGCGAGCGCGATCAGCAGGGCCGTCTTAAGAGAGAGGGCCCTGAGTCCAACTGATTCGAGCGGCTCGAAGGGAGGTCTCTGGAGTCCTGCCAAGACTACCGAGAGATCCCAGGAGGGAACTAGGCCTGGCCGGGAGGGATTCAACCTCCGGGCGCCTCTCAGGAACCTGAGGATCAGGTCGTGCTTACCCAAAGACTTGCCGTCTACAGGATCATGGTGGGCGGCGATAGTGGCAACATACACCTTGAGGGTGGACGAGGACAGCCTCCTGTCCAGCCTCTCCTGTAGGAACAGAAGCACTGACAAGCGCCACTTTAGGGCGTAAAGGTGCCTGGTAGAGGGGGCTCTGGCTTGGTTGATGGTATTCACAACGGTCGCCGGTAAGCCGGCTAGCTCTTCCGCGTCCCGTCCAGGGACCAGACATGGAGGTTCCAGAGGTCTGGGCGTGGGTGCCAGAGCGTGCCCCGTCCCTGAGAGAGGAGGTCCTTTCTCAGGGGAATTCGCCAGGAAGGAGCTGTCAGGAGTGTGTGCCAGCACGTCTGTCCCGAGGGGAGCCTCTGTTAGGGCGTACCAGAGTGGGCAGAGGGTGGTTTCCTGGGCGGCGAACAGGTCTACCTGGGCCTTTCCAAACCGTTCCCAAATCAGCTGGACCGACTGGGGGTGAAGCCTCCACTCCCCGCCGGGCAGGTGTTGTCATGATAGCGCGTCCGCTACGACGTTGAGCTTGCCGGGGATGTGAGTGGCACGCAGCGACTTGAGTCCGGGCAAACTGAATTGCGTAACCGAGTCGAATGGTCCGGTGCAGCCAGCGTGATGCGTTGGGAAGTGAAAGCCACGCTTCCCAGCTCTGCGCTAGGGGCACCAAAGGTACAAGTATTTTGGACGTACCCGGTGGGGCCTCGCAGCGGGGCGGAACAGGTAATGCAGCATCGGGCGGCTTCATTGCGGCCTGAGGCTGAGGTGCTGAGAATAGACTCAAAGCACTTACCTTGCTCCGCGCGCCCGGCAGGGGGCGGGTTCTTGACTGAGGAGTCAAGAACTGAGGAGTCTGATGTTGGCGTCCTCTGGACTCGTCTGAACCGGCTGGCCGGGGGACAGTCGTGGGCAGGCGGAAGGCGGGATCGCCGCGTCCGGTGTACCAGGACTGTTGTGATCTGAAAGCACATTGCCGTGAAAACGGCATTTGCGGGCCAGGTGACCCAGAGGCAAAGGAAATAGCTCATTATTGAGAATGTGGGTACCACAGCCCCTGTCAAAACAATGAAAAAACAAAGGATTCTCCTCCAGGCCCTCCACCGGGGGACGGAGCATTCTTACCACCTCCGGAGCTAACGTCTTCGGCTCTGGGTCGGCTGTCTCAGGAACGCTTGGGAGCCTTCCGGGTCCTGGAGGGGGTTCGTGAGACAGGGGGCGTGCGCCGCCTGCGGAGTGCTCGACACTGGGGCTGAGAGCTGGGCCCGGGTTGAGGCGGAGCAGGAGCTGGTTTCCTCGCAGGGGGACGCCCTCGGCGGGCAGACGGGGCAGGGCCCGTAGCGGCAGGTCTGCGGCGGGGCATGATGTGCGATATGGCCTCCGTCTGCTTCTTCACCACGGAGAACTGTTGGGCGAAGTCCTCGACGGTGTCACCGAAAAGGCCAATCTGGGAGACAGGTGCATCCAGGAAGCGGTTTTTGTCAGCCTCACGCATCTCGACCAGGTTGAGCCAAAGATGGCATTCCTGGAACACTAGGGTGGCCATCGTCTGTCCGAGTGCCTGCGCTGTGGCCTTCGTCGCTCTCAGGGCGAGGTCGGTCGCTGAGCGCAGTTCCTGCAGCACATCAGAATCAGGTCCACCCCTGTGCATGTTTCTGAGAGCTTTGGCCTGGTGGACTTGCAGCAGGGCCATCGCATGCATGGCGGAGGCAGCGCGTCCAGCCGTAGTGTAGGCCTTCGCGTTAAGCGAGGATGTTGTCCTACAGGGCTTGGATGGGAGTACGGAGCGACCCCGCCAGGAGGTAGGGCTACCAGGGCATAGATGGTGCGCAACTGCCCTATCAACCTGGGGAATCGCGTCGTACCCGTGGCGCTCTCCGCCGTCGAGGGTGGAGAGAGTGGAGCGGGTGGCACCTAGACGAGCGGAGAGCGGGGCTCTCCACGTAGACGTCAGCTCATCATGCACCTCCGGGAAGAAAGGGACCGGGGATGTGAGGCCGCGAACGCGCGCTGCCCCTAGGAACCAATCATCCAACCGAGAAGGCTGTGGGGAGGATGGAGGGTTCCAGTCCAACCCCACGCTCAAGGCAGCCCGGGCAAGCATGTCGGACATCTGAGCATCGGACTCAGCCTGGGCCTGCTGGCCCGGCGGCAGTCCAGGGAGTCCTCGGCATCAGACACCGCACTCTCCGATGCAGCGGCGAGCTCATCTGCTTCGGACTCGGGAGGATAGACAGCCGGGCCGTGAGGCGAGCCGCTATCGCCGCGAAGCGTGGACGGAGACCAGCGAGCGTGTCGGGAACGGGAGGTTCGCGGGGGCTACCCGGCGAAACTGCACCGCTGCCGCCTCCAAATCACCCCCAGCGCCAACCGCACCATCCTTAATCCCGTGGGAAGAAGGAGCAATGTGGGGGCCGGCGGGGTGGCTTGCTTTCTGTTGAAAGCGAGCCGCGACCGCAACGTGGTCATGGTCATGTTCTCGCAGTGAGAACATGAACCATCCACAAACGCCGCCTCAGTGTGATCGCGGCCCAAACACACGAGACAGCGCCTGTGGCCGTCTGAAGCAGAGAGCACTCTACCGCATCCAGGAACGACACAGGGGCGGAAAGGCATCTTGAAAAAGACGCGTCCTTTAAAGGAGGTTCAACGCTGCTGTGTTTGCTCTTTTAGAGAAAATTACTCTTTTAGTAAAAAACTCTTTTAATACACAGTGTGTGTGTGTGCGTGTCTGCACTGTCGAAGCGCTCAGGGGCAACAATGCACGCCGTGCACTGAGAAGGAGAAAGCTGCTGTTGTGCGCCGTCAAGATCCAACAGCATGCAGATCGTCAGAGGAAAACAGGAACGTTTAAGTGGCGTGTAACTCGCAGCAAACTGCAGACAGACCATCGGCTCCGAAGAAATTTTCTGAATGAACTCCCGTATTTGCCCCGCTTAAATACCCGTGTGTCCGGGGGCGGGGTATGCAAATACCGACTGCCAACTCCCATTGGCCATTTTCAATAAGATCAGAGGTGAATATCGGCGCTCAAGAGAGACCCCTAGTGTCGCTTCTCCGACACAACGTGGAGAGAGCGACAGAAGGGGAACCTTTGTTCTGGCAACATATGTACACAAAAAAAGGTGTTTGTTTAATTACATTAATTACAAGGATTGCAGCTGAGATACAAATGGACATCTTACAATATCTAGAACATAATTAAATAAAATGCCCTATCCTGTAATCCCAAATGACTGTGAATAGCCCATCCAGCCAATCGGTTCCATTGCTGAGAAAAGTAGCATGTAATATTTGCAGTGTTAAATTAATCAAAATAAGTCATCTAAAACAAATTACTAAATACGTCTCTATAATTGCAATCAAATACTAATTACTGTATTAAAAATTATTATTGCTAATTACTTTAGTTACTTTCTAAAACACTTTTTAGTGATTTAACATAACGTGTTGCTTTTAACAGGAGTCAGCTAAAGTGTTTTAATTATCTGATTGTTAACACAACTCTAACATGAGACATCCCTTTAAACACAGCAATGAAAACAGAGCAAGAGGTGCTGTAATGGTCAAAGACGTCTATGTAGCGCATGTTTACATGGGCCAACAAATTAAAAAAGCACAGGTAAATGTATCTTGATTTAAGGATGCTTAGATAGTTTTACATATTGACACAATCCTGTCTCTGAGCTCTGCAGGCAGTTCCTTTGACCTCATGGCTTGGTTTTTGCTCTGATATGCATTATCAGCTGTGAGACCTTATATAGACAGATGTGTGTCTTTCCAAATCATGTCCAATCAATTGAATTTGCCACAGTGTAGAAACATTCATCCAGAGAAATGGGATGCACCTGAGCTAAATTTCAAGTGTCACAGCAAAGGGTCTGAGTACTTATGTCAATGTGATACTTCAGTTTTTTCTTTTTAATACATTTTCAAAGTTACCAAAAATATCGTTTTTGATTTGTCATTAAGGGTGTTATGAACTCAGTTTCCCAGCAAACTATGCAGCCTCCAAACATGGCTGCCCAGACTCCACAATGCACCACCTCAATCCCAATCACCCAAATCCTGATTAGCCTCACCTGCACCTCACCAGAGTTATCACGGCACCCTTTATAAAAAAAACCCTGTTACATTCACTCCCTGCAAATAACATGTTCAATTCCCTTGTGTCTCACATTACCAAGCCTTCACAGTCTGCCTGATCACTTGTTTAAGTACCTTTGCCTGTTCTGACCACTAGTTTGTCTCTAGCCCTATTACCTTTGTTTGCCAATAGATGGACCTTCTGCCTGTACTGCTTATTGGATTTTGCCTGCTGTTTGAACTGTACTGATGTCTGATCTACATTAAACTGCCCTTACTGCACTTGCATCCTACTCTTCTGGTGTACTCCTAATACTAGCCAAGCTCCGGTGGTCGTTTCCCCATCGCAGTCAGCGGTAATGACCACAGAGTGTGCCTTATTGTCTTCCAAAGTGAATGATTCCCCACTGATGTTGGTATATTTGACCATGAAGGCCATTCCTCACAGGGTATCAGTGCCCACGACTGCCATGGCCAACGAGCCAATGCCTGCCACCGCCAATGAGCCAATACCTGCCACGGCCAATGAGCCACTGCCTACCATGGTTAACGAGTCAGTGCCCATGCCTGCAACGGTTAACGAGCCAATGCCTATGCCTGCCACAGATAACGAACCAGCGTCCATGCCTGCCACATTCAATGAGCCAGAGCCAATGCCTGTAGCTTCGACCATCCCAGAGCCAACACCTGAAGCCTTGATCATCCCAGAGCCAACACCTGAAGCCTTGATCATCCCAGAGCCAACACCTGAAGCCTTGATCATCCCAGAGCCAACACCTGAAGCCTTGATCATCCCAGAGCCAACACCTGAAGCCTTGATCATCCCAGAACCAACGTCTGTAGCCTCGACTGTCCCAGAGCAAATGCCTGTAGCCTCGACTGTCCCAGAGCAAATGCCTGTAGCCTCGACTGTCCCAGAGCAAATGCCTGTAGCCTCGACTGTCCCAGAGCCAACACCAGTAGCCTCAACTGTTCCCCAGTCTCTGCCTATGCTCATGACCACGGTAGTCGTTCCCCGGTCTCTGCCCATGCTCACGACCACTGAGGTCGTTCCCTGGTCCCTGCTCATGCTCACGACCATGGAGGTAGTTCCCCGGTCCCTGTCCATGCTCACAACCACAGAGGTAGTTCTCTGGTGCACCACCTCAATCCCAGTCACCCGAATCTTGATCAGCCTCACCTACACCTCGTCACAACATTTGTCACAGCACCCTTTATAAAAAACTCCCTGCAAATAACATGTTCAATTCCCTTGTGTCTGACATGACCAAGCCTTCACAGTCTGCCTGATCTCTTGTTTAAGTACTTTTGCCTGTTCTGACCACGAGTTTGACTCTAGCCCTGTTACCTCTGTTTGCCAATAGATGGACCCTCTGCCTGTACTGCTTATTGGATTTTGCCTGCTGTTTGAACTGTACTGATGCCTGATCTACATTAAACTGCCCTTACTGCACTTGCATCCTACTCTCCTGGTGTATTTTCTGACAATGGGGTATGGAGTGTAGACTGATGTGAAAAAAATGATAACTTCAAGCCTTCTAGCATAATGCTGCAACATAAAATGTGAAAAGAATTGAAGAAGTCTGAATACTTCTAAATGCACTGTATAAGGGCTTATGCTAAGTTCTGCATATATATATATATATATATATATATATATATATATATATATAAACTTTACTGTTTTCTGAAGTTGTGATTGTGTTGACACCCAGCTCAGTCCACGCTAAGTTTCTTAGCAGAACACATGACCAATGATAGACACAGGAGGCAAGTGAGCCATCCTGTGGAAGTGTGCATACAAGCAGCTTGTCCTCTGAAAAATGCCTTGTTATTTTATTAAAAAATAACAAGGCCTTCAGAGGAGTTCATAAAGAACAGTCACACCATCAACACACCATTGCAGACTCTGTTCATCATGGACGACCTTGGGCCTTCAGGGAAGTAAGTGTGACAGTACAGTTTATTAAGCACTTAAATTGGTCATATTATATATATCCATATAAGTCCAGTTTCCACCCTCTCTCTGTCCCCCATTTTTGTCCAACTATAACTTTTAAGACTTATAATGACGTGTAAATGGCCATTTTGCATGTGAAATTAGTATCAATACTTAGCATGGTTGCGGGTTTCCACATTCTGAAATTTGTGCTCTAACTGAAAAGATCAAACTGAAATGATCAGGTCCCTTGTTAAAAGTGCACTCAGTATATTTGTCTATGGTGCACCGGCACTTAATGGTATAGCGATGCAGTATCATGCAAGAACAAAAGTTCAGGCCCTAATGAAATTGTAGAAATGTGCTATCCGCAGTCAGCCATGATGATTATTTTTCCGTGAGTGAAAATGTCCAATTACTGGGGATTATTGAGGTAAATTGAGCGACATTCAGCATGTCATATGATCTCAACATGGCGGCACTCACTGACAGAAACCACTGATTGTACCTTTAAATGTGAAATTCATCTGACTGAGCCCCACTGTGTCTTACAGTTTGGCTCTGAAAAAGAACGAGTATGTATTATGCACCATAAGAGCAGACAGTAATGGAGTAATCACAATAAAACCAGACTTTAACAACAACAGAGGATCTTACAGGCAAGGCCCTCTGCTTCGACTTCTTTAGATTAAAGTACACTTAAGATTAATGTGGGGGTGAGATCACTGTGATTTTAGAAGGTGTACTTGACTGTATTTGTCACCAGGGTGGTGACGGAGGGAGTTAAAAGAGAGGTGTGGAGACTATGTGGAGAACGCCTCAGCAAACATCAATGAAAAAGAGCAGTACATGTACAGAGATGCATGTCCCTGTTTATCAGTTCACCCATATGAATTAAATGTAGAAGAATGTCCAAGATGCCAGGTGAAAATTATCTCATAATTTTCTTACCCTCACGCCATCCCAGATGTGTTTGACTGTCTTTCTTCTGCTGCTTAAGCTTTTTGGTATTTTCTGTGAGTAGCTCATGCTTTTAAAATGTTGTTTAGGTTGGTCTAGTATTCCCTTTCAGTGTCTGTCTGGTGTGGCTCAGACCTGTTGCACAATGCAGTCTGGGGAAGGTGAGACATAATATTAGTTACCTTATCAACTAACTTTGTATTCATGGAGCTGTGGAAAGCAGGAGGATGTAGCCTTCTTCTATCCATTCAGCTTTGAGTCCTTCTTCAGAAAAGAGGATGAGTCTGATGGTTCAACCATTAATAGAATTTCTGTAACTAGGTAAAAAAAAACATATCACATAAACATCACATATCATCCCTTGATACAATAATGAACCAACACTGTTTATCCACATTCAGCAATAAATCATTGTTGGCTGATAAATCAATGCCCTGTGCAGGATCATTACCCCAGTGGTCAGTGTTGTATTTCAAAGTTCTCTCATTGGATTTCTTGCAGCGGTACAGAACCGAGGGCTATGGGTTCCTTGTCGTTCCCTCAACAGCAGGTAGGACATATTATGACCATAAACATCAACATTTGACATGTAATGTTATTTGGCCAAAGACAGAATCAGGGTCTCAGTTAGAGTGACCGCATCAAACTAGATCACATACTGTACATTTACACTTAAAAAAAAAATTAACTTTTCATTTATATAATAATACACTAGTAATAATATAGAATACTAGTAGTATATTTACTGTGTATTGATCATAAATATGGTAACTTTCGTCGCTTATGATTCCATTAAAGATTCTTAATATACATAATGAACAGCAGTACATGAAGGTGTTGATATTTTTTTCATTTTGTGATAAATGTGTTTGTATTAGCTTCTTAAATGGATTGTTCACCCAAAAATGAAAATGCTGTCATCATTTACTCACCCTCATGCCATCCCAGATGTGTATGACTTTCTTCCTCTGCTGAACACAACAAAATTGTTTTTTGGAAAAATATATCAGTTCTGTTTGTCCATAAAACAGAAAGTGAATAGTGACCAAAACTTTGAAGCTCCAAAAAGCACATAAAGGCAGCGTAAAATTAATCCATAAGACTCCAGTGATATAATCTGTTTTAGGTGAGAACAGCCCAAAATTGATCTCGTTTCTCACTATAAATCTTGACATTGGCGTTCTCCTTGGCGATTATGATTTAAAGCTTGATTACACTTCCTATAGCGCCATCTAGCACTCGTCATGGTAGTGCTTAGAGACTTCAATGGCAAGATGTACGGTGAAAAATAAGTTATATTTTGGTTTGTTCTCACCCAAAATGAATTTCTTTAGAAGACATTGATTTAACAACTGGAGTCTGATGGATTGCTTTTATTCTGCCTTTATGTGCTTTTTGGCACTTCAAAGTTCTGATCACCATTCACTTGCATTGTATAGACCTACAGAGCTAAAAAAAATATTATTCTAAAAAAAATCTGCATCTATGTTCAGAAGAAAGCCATACATATGGGATGGCATGAGGGTGTGTAAATGATCAGAGAAATTTCTTTTTTGGGTGATCTGTTGAGTGATTCTCTTTAAGTAATCTGTTGGGATCTCAGGGTGTCACAAAATGACTTGTCGCCTATGGATGCCCCTACAGTCTGGCATGGTTGCTGAACTGAGATGATTCTTTGTCGGCAGATCACCTGAACTCGAGGACATTAATTGATTCCAGCACCCTCAAGAGAAGGAGACAGACTGTCCTGAATCAGCTGGGTGGCCACAGTCAGCAGGAGTCAGTCCATAATGTTCTGGGTAAGACAGGTCTAAATCACTTCAGTTAGGTCCTCTATTGCTTGTGATTCCCATTAGTTAGTATTACTGCTCATATATAGGCTTAGGGATTTGAACAAACCCCTGACCCTAAGTATTAAACTTTTATGTCGTGCCATATGGACATGAATGATACCTCAAATGGTGAGGCTTGTCAATGGTGCTATTACTGTTCTGAGCAATTCGACTTTGAATTGTCACCTGGTGGACGATAAACCAGGTGAAAAAAGTCCAATAGACTTACATAGAATGAGGGACTCAAGCCATAGTGACTAAAATATAGTGACTTGATGATGGGCTCTTTTGACCTGGGACAATATGCAACCACCTAGCAATCACCCAGTATACCCAAGCAACCCTATAGCAACATCTTGGTAACAACCGGAGAACAACCTAGCATCATGGCGGTGACTTTTACACTGGCAAGCACCACTCAGATTTCCTTCAGAGAGTGATCAAATCTTGTTGCTATTGCTATCGGTTGCTTAATAACACCTTGCTATTTACTGAAAAACAGATGAACAATATATCAGATATAAAAGGTTTCTTTACTGATTAAGAGTGTATTTGTGATTAAAGAAGTGTCCCGTAAACGCATGCCGGAGGCAAGAGAGACATTATCTCGAGACCTCATCAACACCTCTATACAATTAAACCCGTAGACTTCTACATATGAACATTACACTTGCACATTATAATAACATGCTGCTTCTGTTTAAAGGATCATTTGGTCACTTAATTTGCAGTATTATATTTGTGTGTTAATGTATATAGTTTCTAGAATTCAAAGAAAACATTTTTGTAGAGTGTAAAAATTTCTATTGAGATTTCATTTATTTTCATATATATGTATATATACATTAACCACATTTGAAAAAATTCTATGAATGTCATTGCAATCGATAAAATATCAAACTAATTAGCATTTTTATGATAGATAGCACAAACACACTTTTCAAGCAAAATATTTCACTAAAAGAGGTTTATGTTTTAAATGACAAAATAATATATATGCTGTTCATAAATAAGACAAGAGGTATTTCAAGCCATCCCAGATGTCTATGACTTTCTTTCTTCTGCTGAACACATACAAAGCTTTTAGAAGAATATTTCATCTCTGTTGGTCCATAAAATGCAAGTGAATAAAGGCAGTATAAAAGTAATCCATAAGACTCCAGTGATCTAATCAATGTCTTCATAAGTGATATGATAGTTGTGGGTGAGAAACAGATCAATATTTAAGTCCTTTTTTACTATAAATCCACTTTCAAACAGCTCTGCTAAGCACTCTTTAAGAGTTCTTCTTTTGTTTTTGGTAATTCGTATTCTTCGTGCATGTCGCCACCTACTGGGCAGGGGAGAGAATTTTCAGTAAAAAGGAATTATAAATGTATCTGTTTCTCACCCACACCTTTCATATCACTTCTGAAGGCATGAATTTAACCACTGGAGTCTTATGGATTACTTTTATGCTGCATTTATGTGCTTTTGAGCTTCAAAGTTTTGGACCCTGTTGACTTGCATTACATGGGCCTACAGAGCTGAGATATTCTTCCAAAAATCTTTGTGTGTGTTCTGCAGAAGAAGAAAAATCTTACACATCTGGGATGGCATGAGGGTGAGTAAATGATGAGAAAATGTTCATTCTTGGGTGAACTATCCCTTTAAGTGTGGCTTAAAGGATTGCTCCAGGTTCAATACAAGTTTAGTTCAATCGAAAGCATTTGTGGCATTATGTTCATTAGCACAAACATTTTTCAACTCGTTCCTCCTTTTCTTGAATGTGAATGTGGCCAATTTTTGGAAGGTTTAAACACAGAAATGTGAAGCTTACAATTTTATAAAAGCACATTCATGAATTCTTCTGTTAAAACTTGTGTATTCATTTTTACAGTCATTTTAAGTTTATAGTGTTTATTGACATTACATCGTCATGGTAAAAGTGGATATAACTTTACACAGAAAAGGTTAATAAGAGATTGCATCACATTAAATCATGTTTACACATATTGTTTATGTCTTGTGGTTATACTTTTGAAAAAGTGAGTATTTTACGTAAAACAAATTGGCCCTATTCACTTCCATTATAAGTGTCTTACTGGAACCTTGCTTTTTGCTTTTTCCTTTACTAAAGAAAAGAAGGAAGGAGTATAGATAATTTTTTGTGATAATACATATTACGCCACAAATGCTTTCGATTGAGCTTAACTTGCATTGAACCAGGATTTTTCTTTAAAGTGTACAAACACTACAAGCACTAAATAAACAGCAGAGGGCGCTGTCTTCTGTAAGCCTCATAGTTCATAAAACATTGTCAGTCATTTGATTTATGGGAATTCAATTACACTGACCTGACTTAGTTTACATGAAACCAAACAAATGCATTTAATTCGCATAAACTTCTGCAAGTATTGCATATCAAAAGTCACGCATGAGCACCTGGCCTTCATTTGATTTGGATAAATTCAGTGTGAACATAAAGTGAACTTTCAGCACCCCTGTATTCCCAGTCCTTGCTTGAGACAGGTGCTTGGATTAGAGCAGAGCTTGCTGTCCCTCAGAACACCTGTCCATGTGTAAAGTGAAGCGAAGGGTGCAGACTCTTTGAGTAACATGCTTCTGTGTGAAGTGCTCTCCATTTCCCTGTTGCAAGCGTGAAGCAGAGTTTAAAGAGGCCGGCGATGTCAGGAGGCTACCCCGCTCAGCCCTGGCGCCTACAGCACCTGCTTCTGTCACAATGCATCCTGTTCATGACCTCATGTCACTGTCTGCAGACACAAGGTCAGAGACTGTCCCATGCCACTGAAAAAACAAAAAAACAAAAAAAAAAACAATAGTTGTTAGCCTGCTATTTTTAATTAAGGAATGTGAATAGTTAAATGAAACATTCTTCTCTCTTGGTTGTAACTGAAGTAACGCTAATCAAGATCCAATTTAAAATTGTTGACTACTTTCATTGTCAGATTACCATTCTCCCAACACCTTAATTACATGTAAAAAAAAAACATGACTTTCTTCTATGAAACTCAAAAGGAGAGGTTTTGAGTAATGTCTGGGCTGCTCTTTTACAGACAACTAAAGTAAATGGGGACGGGGTCTGTTCAGCTCCAAAAAAATGACAAAAAAAAGCACCATTAATCATCAGTGTCATTAAAGTCTGGTGGGTCTTGCATGTCTCATCATTCAAATAAAATTTTGCATGATGTGGTCGTGACGCACCATTTAATGTACATGAAAACAAATCAAATTTGACAGCTATGGCGTAGGGGAAGATTCAGTGAATAATGACTTAAAATTTTGTCAGTTATCGTATGGCTTCAGAAAACTTGGAGTATAGCTGACAAGTCATTTGGGCTGCTTTTATTATGCTTTTATTATGTCCCCATTTTCATTGAATGGAAAACAGCAGGAAGGTCTTTATGCTAAACTTTACCTTTTTTGTTCCATGGAAGAAAGAAAATCAAGCAGGTTTGGAACGACATGAGGATGAGTAAATTATGATAGAATTTGCATTTGTGGGTGAACTGACTCCTCAAAACGGAATTTAGGTGTTTCCTTATTTAGGTGTTCGGTATGTTATAGAGAAGTGCAATCTGATAAAAAAAGTATAATTTCTAAGAGAGAAGGATAGGATTCTTTGAAAGGTCTTTTTAGCATAATGTTCATTGTTTAATATGAATTAATGAAATTGTCGCAGACACTGCTCCTAATAAACGACTGGTGAGTTGCTAATGGGCTCTTTAGATACAGTAGGTGCTGCAAAGTGGCTGTGATCTAAAGTTACTCAAAACAACCCCCTCACACCCACTCTAAATGCCACACTCCCTTGATTTGGGGCACACTATGTTTTTAGTTATGTGCTTTCACAACTTATGGACACCATTTGAATGTAATTTCTGCAGCAATAGTGTCAGAAAATTGAATTGCAAAATTAACTCCGCCTGTCTTCCATTGGTTGTACAAACAGATTTTCCCACATCAAAGAGAATTTCAGAGGAAAAGGAAATGCAAAACCATTATATTTCCCACAAGCTTCACATGGAAAGATATTAATTGAAAATCCCAAAATACATTGTCCAATAAAAAATAAAACAAAATAGGACAATATCAAACAACACACCTAATATAAGCTGGAATTGAGAAGGGCATTGGCATTGAAACATGCCTGGCAGAGCATGCCTGTGCTTTCATCACAATGACATTTATTAGCATATGACTCTCTCTCATTCTCCCCTCCTGCTTTTGCATTTAGCTTGTCGGTCATGCCAGGCATCTTCATTAGAGAGGCCCGCTGCTCCTTGGCTCCTGATTATCAGCTGACCTCCCAGTAAGGCGAACCGATTCATCTCTGGCACTGCTCTACAATGATCAGCCGCCAGAATGCCAGTTATGGCCCTGCTCCCTCCATAGGGACTACCCGGCATCTCACACTCCCAGGATAGAGGGTGTCAAAGAGTGCACGACCATCCAGTGTTTTCCAATTGAAACTAAACTTTAAAATGTGTAACTGATGTGACAGAAGCGGCACCAAACAGAATTGAAAATGAAAGGGATAGTTCACCCAAAAAATTTTCTCAGATGTGTATGACTTTATTTCTTCTGCTGAACACAAACAAAGATTTTTAGAAGAACATTTCAGCTTTTTAGGTCTATGTAATGTAAGTAAATGGTGACCAGACCTTTGAATCTCCAAAAAATCATCAAGGTCTCATAAAAGTAATCCATATGTCTCCAGTGGTTTCATCTCCTGAAGCAATGTGATAGGTGTGGGTGAGTCACAGATACATTTTTTAAGCCGCGTGCCCTACATAACTTTGTGCTCTCTAGTGACATCTGTGGTTGAAACGTAAAATTACAAGCAATTTGTGGAAGAATATATTACTTCAGTCGTGGCTCTGCTCTTCTGGCAGATGAATCTCACAATCTCAGTTTACCTGGACATCGCCTGCATGATAATGACTGGAGCCAGGGTCATAGCATGTTATTTTCATTTTGATAATATGTTATACAATTAAATATTTGAAACGGAAATATCACTTGCTTTGATGAAGATAAACAACACTCTTATTTACATAAGTGAATTTACATTAATTCATTTTACACTAAAATTTCTTTTCTGACACGACACTAAAAGCACTTTTAAATAGAGAACAACTTGTTGTTGAACTTCAACTTCAACAACCCTACCAGAAAACATATCCAAGCCTTATAGCAGGTAAACAACTTTGCCAAACAGATAACAGTTAAACATTCATCTAGACTGCAGCGATGCTGTCCTGAACTGTGTGAGTGTGACTGAACTGAGTTGAACAGCGTAGTTAGTTTTTCTAGCCAGAACACGAGACCGCCGGCACTACTTTCCTGTGTGTGCGGACATGATGTAAAGACACAAGTATGATGTAATAAGCCAGCAATTTCACGCCAAATCGAACCCGACAGCTCAAAATACAAATAATCTTTATAGGCTAAGGACATTGTTTTGAACAATGACTGTTTATGTACCCAATCAATAATGGCAATTTGTTCATTTTTAACAATAAAAAGGTATAGTGCAGTTTTAAGTCCTTATTTTACAATAAATCTCCACTTTCACTTTCACATTATTTCCATATTTTGAAAGTGAAAATAAAAGTGGAGATTTATAGAAAAAAAAACTTAAATATTGATCTATTTCTTACCCACAGCTATCATATGGATAGCTTTAATGCTACCTTTATGTGCTTTGTGGAGCTTCAAAGTTCAAAGTTGAGAAATTCTTCTAAAAATCTTTGTTTGTGTTTAGCAAAAAAAAAAAAATACAAAATTCATACACATCTTGGAATGGCATAAGGGTAGTAAAAGCTTGTAAATTATGAGAGTTTAATTTTTGGGTGAATTATCCCTTTAAACATTAGATATGATTATGCAATCAATATGATTACATTAATATGATTCATTTAGAGTTTGAAATTAACACAAATAATTTTTACTTACGTGAACTTGTAAAAAATATATACATCTTTGCCTATAGCAGATTGATATACCTATTTAGGCATATAAATGTGAAAACAATTTAGTAACATAAATAATTGTACCAATTTGTATCATTGGCATGGTCTGAAACGTAAGTATGTGTACTAATTAAAATAGATTTGAACCTTTAAATGCTGTATTAGCATAAATCAGTGTGTGTCAAGAAGGTGAACTTTTTAGATGTTACAGTTTTGTGAAAATAATTTCAAAATTACCAGAATTTTTTTTGAATAACCACAGAAAATTAGAGCAAAGATTGATTTGGGATGCCTTTGTCTTGTCCTCTGGTCCCTAGAGACGTGTCCCAGCTTTAACTGACCAGTTACAGTCCAGAGTCAATGTTTAAAAATAAAGAGCAGAACAGTTGCTCACAGCTGTGAGCTCTACTTTCACCCTGCACAGCTGCTACTCTTCTCTTCTCCTCTCTCACTTCATCCTGCAGCAGCACACACACACACACACACACACACACACACACACACACACACACACGATACTCACCCTAGCATCATGGTGGAAAGTTTTGCATGGGAAAGCAAAACTTAAATTATTTTATTTTTTTCCAGAAAATATTATAATCTAATATAATATTCTTTGCCTTTTAAAACATTCACTATAAAGGCAGTTTCTGTAGCTCAACTGGTATTAGACGGCACTAGCAATGCCAGTGTCATGGGTTTGGAGGTCAAGGTCTTCTGTCCTACCAGGTGCTAAAGTCCCGACAACTTAATTCTCAATTGCGTCACAAAGTACACAGAGATACTTGAATGTAAGGTAAACGTTAGAGATTCCCTTTTCAATTTAATGCTGTAACAGCGGTTATGAGAGCTTTTCTTTTTCCCTGCACCCTGTTCATTTCTCTGGTAACTTCATAAGCCGCCTTGCTATCAAACAAGGGATAATCAAAAAGCAAATATTGATGTCTGGAAGGAGTGCATTCCTGTTTCCACAAATCAGCTTTGCAAATAAACGTCTGTGGGTCAGTTACAGGGATCCATTAAAGAAATAAATACATGGATGAAATCGGTGTTTTTGTGGCAGAATAGTACAGATTAAAACAGCTTTCAATTAGATCTGGTTCAGGCTGAGTTTGAACATACACGCAGAACCTCTAAAACAAACAGCTTCTGTAGCTGAGTGTTTAGAGTTACATTCGGGTCTAGGATTCTAGAACTGGACTGGACCCTTTGACTCGAAGCACGGAAAACCACACCAGTTTTCCAGTGACACAGTGTGTTGGCCATCAAGGTACATGGCCAAAGCTGAGCCTTGCCAACTATAAGTCAAGAACTGTGGAATGATTGAATTCATACAATACCACAGAAAGTAAAATTACAAAACTCCTCAGACAATAATACTAATGGTGTTAGTACAATTGCTGTTATTAGTATTTAAGAGATACCCCATTCCAATGGTTGATGTGAACATTTAACTGAAGCTCCTGACCCACATCTGGATGATTTTATGCACTGCACTGCTGCCACACGATTGGCTGATTACATAATCACATGAAAAATTAGGTGTACAGGTGTCAATAAAGTGCTTAGTGAGTGTAAATCACCCCAAAAAAGGACAATTTTGCCATCATTTAATCACCCTTGTATCATTTTTAAAAATCTACTAACACTGCTGATCACCAGCATACAATACTGTGATGTTATTTGAAGGCTTGTCCCTAGCATGTGATGTTGGTGTGCTTGTGTCCCCATCAGGCTAACTCTGTCACCATTCCACCACGTCACTGTGTCAAAAAAATATGATCACACATGTTGCATCAGAAATTTCATGCATCCTGAAATGAGCCACATTACTAGCTGGGTTTCCATCCATGGATATTTATAATAAAAACTGCTGGATGGAAACATCAAGATGTAAATAAATTCTGAATCACACCTGAAATGTTGCTCTGGTCATCCTGAAATAACGGTGTCCTGAAAATCCAAAGTCTGCATTGAGTTTGCAGAGCAAATAAGTCAAGTACAAAACTTGACCTGTGCCAAAGAGCAGCTTTATTGACACTTTTGAAAAATATATTCTAGATCTGCATGGAAAAGACATGAGAGGGGGAAAAAAAAACGCACACACATATTGCTCCCAGAGTGACGTGCTGTCCCTCCCAGACATGAGAAAGTTGACTTGACTCATTTCTAATTTGACATTTTTGTTACTGTTAACGGCTGTCACCCCTCCCCGCCCCTTCACACGCACTCCAAGAAAGTTAATTCGGGACACAGGAGAAGAAACTGTAGCTGTCTGAGAGATGTCAGCCAAATCTTCTGTAATACAATTTGGCTACCTAAACCAGTGTTCCCCAACCACTGTGCCCACTAGAGTGCCGTGAAAGATTGGGGGCGGAGGCCTCCTCTTTGGCGCCCTCCCAGCAGGTGGCACCCTAGGCGACTGCCTAGTTTGCCTATGCCTAGAAATGGCCCTGGTTTTACTCAAAAGACTATAAGCTGTTTATTAGTGCACAGCATAGATTTACAGATGTTATGAACAGATGTGGCTTACTTGTCACGTTTCTCTCATGAAACATAAAAAGAATATGAGAAACTGTTACATCCGATTACTAAAAGCAAATTCTCTAAAAACACTGTGATACGCTGTGTAGATTCTGAGGTATTGTAATCTTCATGGAGAACGTTTGACATCTGAACTAGTGAATGGAAGCCGGGCGGCTGCTTTCGGGTCCTAGTGCCTGCCGGATCCAACCTCTGTCAGTGTGACTGATGTTTTTTTTCTCTCTATCAACAACGCGATTTTGACCCGGTGCGACTTATAGTCAGATGCAACTTTATTTCCAGAAAATACAGTAAATTTAAAAAAAAAATTTTAAAAATAAAAAAAAATATTTGCTGTGCGGTTGCAAGAATTAATTTGCAAGAACAAAAATTGGAAAAGACACTAATTTGTTGGTTTTTCATTATCCAATTAGCACTCTTGGCATCTCTGACCTGTGGCATCTGTGATTAAACAGCGTACCCATGTTATTTCCGTTTTTTGCATAGCCGAATTTCAAACATTATGAGTTCACGCTACTAAGACAGACAGAAAACATGGACAAGTTCTAGAAATGGAAAACTATTGAATGGTTATGTGGGATAGTGGTGTGGCATGGGATTTTTGAATCATAACAAGTGTGCCGTGGCAGAAAAAAGGTTGGGAAACACTGACCTAAACCACAAAGAGTTAATCTGCAAAAAAGCGTCCAATAGAAAACACATAGCAGGATGTAAATTCTGTAATGCAATGCTTCCGAGATGGCTGGGACCACGTCAAACTTTTAACGGCACTTAGAAAGGTAAGCTAAGTGTAAGTGATGCTAGCAAAGTTAGCTAGCTAACATTAGCAATCTGCATCTTGCTGCATTCCATTCAACTCGGAAAGTCGGATTTTCCAACTTCCTACTGGGAAAAGTCATGCAGCAATTTTAAACTCCGATTTCGCCAATATGCATGTGCATGACGTCAAACAATCTTGCCGGCACCCAGGAAGATGTACAAAATAAGTGATACATTCATTTGTATTAAATAATATATTGATAAATGAGTCAAAGTTCCTACATTACATGATATTAAAGCTTGTTTAACAAATGATAGCAGAGCAGCAGGTGTTCAAAACATGGTCAATTGTACTCTCTTTTGATGATCGTACACCTGTCGCACAAATGCTAGTGTTGCAGATTGTTTTGAATTTGGTTGTTATGAGACATCTCTGGTGACAGTCCTGCTAACACCTGCTAAGCTAATGGGAGCAAGGCAGTTTTGTGTCCTTTAAAGTCCTCTTCCGAGCATGGCATCGGAATGCCTTTAGTCAGAGATCGGCGATATCAAGTGGAATATTCCACATCCGATTTGAAAGGAATGCAGAATCTGTACATAAACTCATCTTCCCTTACTCAAAGAGATTTAGCGAGTATTAGCTATACATATTAGCTACCTATGTATTTACTGTTTTTTAGGGCGTTGTTTCAGTTGCTTGCCAGCTATTTGCCACCTAGCTAGGTGCACAAGCTACCCAATTTAGTTAACATAAATTGAAGGATGTAAATAATGCAGTGTTAACTTTGTGAGAGATTGAGGGGGCAGGGCTTGTACTGACAAATTGTTGTTCACAAGTTACATGTTTGCTTGTGATAAACAATGACGAAACAGGCCACTTAAAGCTATCTAGCTAATGTATATAAAGTTACGTTACATCAGCATTAGTTAATGTCAACTCTAACATATGCTACACTACACAGCGCGGTAAAGCTCCCTCACTTGGGTGAGACAGCTAGAGATGTAACAGCAGAGAGTGGAGACCGAGCAATGCACCTCTACTAATTTGAACATTTTAAATAGGTTTCTTTTCTTATGTTTGGCATTCTTTGTTCTATTTTCTAGATTTAGCTATGTGGTTAGCAAATTGCACACAATTATACAAGGCTTGTTGTGGGTTCAAAAACAACAAACATTTGTATATATATTGTTTATGAAAAGACAGAGAAAAGTGAAGACTTAAGTACTTAATAATTGTTTCCTATATTCTGTACTGGTTTCTAGGGGAAGAGTCATCCAGAAAACCTGATGTGATGCTTGCACAAAAATTTAATTGTTTTTGGTGGATGGTAAAACTTGGAAAATTGTTTTGGTTACGTTGAATTCAGCTTCTTAGTGTTAGTTTGCATTTGATTGCTCATAGAAAATAAAGGAAAAATCTCACACAAATTCACCTCTGCATTGCTTTTTGATTATTTTATCAAGACATTTCTCATGGTACACTGATCAGTACACACACACACACACACACACACACACACACACACACACACACACACACACACACACACACACACACACACACACACATATATACATATATTTATTTACATATATACATATACATATATATATATATATATATATATATATATATATATATATATATATATATAGCAATAAAATTGGTGAATGAAATCTTTTCTGTGGGTGTTTTTTATGGGAACGGAGATCTTTCAGGTCAATTTGAGGAGTGCCTATGGTTTGCATGTTCCACATTTTATTATAAGTGTGTCTTGCAGTGTGAGACTTGCACTGTTCTGGTCTTGGTCTTGACTCGGTCTCGCCCTGCCTCGGTCTTGGTCTTGACTTGGTTTCAATCCCTCAAAATCCTGGTCTTGTCTCGGTCTCGATACACTCTGGTCTTGGCTTGGTCTTGGTTTAGGTGGTCTTGACTACAACACTAGGAAACGCTCTCTGTTATGAGTGGCTAACAGCATGCAGGCCATAAAATTCAGCCATTTTTGAAAATCAAAAGAGAATAAACAAGCACCAATACATTAGAAATGTACATTTCATGGTTTACACATAACGCACATCCAGCACATTGCATCCAAATATATTATACTATTCTTCTTAAGCACAACTGTTAACAGCCTGTCTAAAACAGGCATTGATGTTGTGACTGTAGAGGCCTACCTACCTGTCTTGAATTAACGAGTACCCTAACTGATGTAGGGTTGTCACGGAAGTAGAGAATGGGGCGTATTGGCAGCTTGGTTTCTGTCATGGTCTCGGTGATTCCGCTGGTTTGTTCCAGTTTGTGGTTACATGTTCTCTCTATTGATTTAGGTGTTGCAGGCTCATGTAATCAGCATTGCCATGGGATCCTTGATTGTTTCCATGGTAGTGCTGATCATTCTAGCTTGCTGCGAGCTAGCAGCACCTGATCGCCATCAGTTCCCTTGATATATCTACCTAACTCTGTTTTGTGTTCGTTGCTCGATTGCTGTTTAAGTCCTGTTACTTACCACTCTCTCCCTCTGCCTTAGTATAGCATGTTCTGTGTATTGGTTGCCAGTCTGCACTGTGTACGCCGGGATTGTGGTTACCTTACAGCCTGTTACCTCGCCTCTCTTGACGCTTCTCCTGAGTTTCCCTCAGTGATACCTCACTGCACTGAATCTGCTCCACACACGACTACTATGCACACTAGCATACAGACATGCTACTCTACAGAGATAAGATCTAGTCTGCCAAGACCAATATCCTATCAATATGTCATACACATATTCACATGCTAAATCTTTCCCCAAGTTGTCATGACTAAAATACTGTTATGGTTCTTTTTGGAACTTGTCATCAAGTTCCTATCCACTTTTGTTTTTTAAAAAAGAGAAGTCTGCACTTTCTGCTTAATAGCATCTATTGTGTTTCTCTGGAAAAGAAAATCATGTGCCTCGAATGACATGAGGGTGAGTAAATGAAAACAGAATTTCTATTTTTTTTTTTTTTTTTTGAGAACTATCTCTTTAATACTAGTATAGTGATGATGACAGACCTCTTGAAGGAATCTCTTCACTGCAGCAGGCCTCTTATTGTGCAGGTCTCAAAGGATATTTTTAATCCCTGCCTAGCAAGTAAGCAATTTTTCACTCCGAATGCCATATGACCCGCAGGGTGACTTAATCCTATTTTTGACAACGTACACTCAAGCGTAGTTGGTGGCTTGTCACACAATACCTGAGGGTCATGTCTTACTCTCAGTGGGATAGCAGTTAGAGAGAGCATGTTTGTATGTCTGGTAATGTGTTGTCAAAGAGAGGATTAAAACACTGTGTAGGCCGCCTGCCAAGTAAAGATCCTGTTCCCTTTGTGCCTTCATATACGATAATACTGGAGAGCTCTGCTCAGGCTCTTCAGTACTTCTGTTCTATGTAGCTGTCTGCTTTGTTGTCATTACTCTAAACATTAGTGTGCGATATACGATTGCACAAAGATGACTCCATTAGAAAAACATTAGAATTAGCTAGACAAGGCACCCTTGTTTCAAAACATTCAAAGTAGGACAAACATCTTTTTAATCTTTGTGTTCAATAAGGTTTCATACATTTTTGAAAAACATTTGTAGCATTTTCTAAAAAAGAATATTTAAAGGCGTAGTACATCCAAAAATGAAAGTTCTCTCATCGTTTACTCACCCTCATGCCATCCCAGATGTGTATGACTGACTTTCTTCTGCAGGTCCACACAATGCAAGTGAATGGTGGCCATAAAGGCAGCATAAAAGTAATCTATAAGACTCCTGTGGTTAAATCCATATCTTCAGAAAGGATATGATATCTGTGTGTGAGAAACAGATCAATATGTATGTCCTTTTCACTATCAATTCTCCTCCCTGTCTAGTTGGTGGCGATATGCATAAACAATGAGAATTGCCAAAAATAAAAGGCATTTATAGTAAAAAAGAAATGAGTGATATCTCAAAACTTGAAATATGAAGCACAAGCCACACTGACTACGTTTATGACACTTTTGGGTCCTTTTTTAAGCCATGAGTCATTATTTTAAAGTGAGTTACTGAAAATTAATTGGCAAGACAGATCTTGATATTCATTAAACTTGTGCCTTTTGTATTTTGCATAAGCAAAAAAAGTCAGGTTTAAAACAACATGTCTGAGAGGAGGCCTCTGCCCCCAATCTTTCACGGCACTCTAGTGGGCAAAAAAAGTGCAATTCAACATAATGGTCAATCCCCCTTTTCAAAATTCTTGGTGGTATGTTCTACACCTTCCTGTGCACTGATGTAATGCTAGGAAAACTCTGGTGAGGACATTAAGCTGGTTTAGTGACAGGCTCTGGCAAGGATGATAGCCTCCTGTGGCCTCCCCTGTGATGAATGCTTTGCATCCCCCTCCTGTTTTTGCACAGCAGCTGTCCAGTAACGTGGTAAGAGGAGAGTGAATCAAACTGGGATCTCAATTTTTAGGGACAACTGCACATGCTGGGCACTTCTTTGGTTTTTAAGAGATAGTGGTGCCAGCAGGGCAAAGTTGTCTCACTCTAAAGTTTATATAATATCAAGCTGAGATACCAAAGCAAAAGGATCTCACAAAATATGATACATTTTTCAGCTGGTAAACAATTTCTAAAGTTTGGATTAGTTTCACTCTCTCTATTTGGAATAAGCTAAAATAAAATAAAAAAACTAAATATCAAACACTTGTACTCTTAAGTCAAATTGTATTATATGAATGACATTGATATTGGATAATTAAATATCAAACCAACTGGCATCTGCAAAAAAAAAACAATTCTTGTCTCGCTCCCTGGGTCGTCCGTCTCAGGGGTGCTTAGGAGCCTGGCCCAAAAGACGGGGGGCATCAGCTTCCTGCAGGGGGCTCTATGCTGAGGCAGAGAACTGGGCTTGGGTTAAGGTGGAGCCTCCTGGGCTTCCGCCGCCGCAGGGGGACGCCCTTGGCAAGCAGACGGGGTGCATGATCTTGAGCTGCACTGGGGCAAGATGTGCTGGATGTCCTCCGTCTGCTTCTTCACTGACAAGAACTACTGGGCGAAGTTATATAAAAGTATTATTAAATTAGCTGAAATATTTTATAAACCCACACAAGGGATGAGGGGTGTGTAGAACTTTGACATTACACACCTAGTGAATGTGGTCATTGTTTGTAAAAAAAAGTGAATCAGGCATTATTCGTCAAGATATTCCAAGATTTGCTCCCAGAATGAGCAATTTAAAGTCAAGAATGTCTGCACACTTAGAAAACCATTTTTGCATTTAGATTTTATAGATATTTGTTTTCATCTTTTAATTCTTTTAACCTGTACATTTATCATTTTAATATCCAAGGCTTTTTTGTAGTTCAAAGAATTACTGCAGGTTCACTGAAGGCTAGATATTATCAGTGCTAACACTAACCAAAGTTTGGCTTCCATACATTTTTACAGTAGTTTCTTCTAGTACCACATCATTCCTGAGGGACTATTGCCCCTTCAAATGAGATGAAACATCCGATCGCATGTAAAATCTGGAGAATCTAGTCACATTCTCTCCTAGCACAGGTCCCTGCGCTCTATTAGCCAGCTGGCCAGAGAGATTACCCCTGAGTCCACTGGAATGTGCCGCTGAGCTTGAGTTTTGTCTTTTCTGGCTTACTCAGCACACTGTCATTCCCTTAAAAAACACTCTTTGTATGACTATATAATAATCTGTTATGTACCCTTTAGCCATTACAAAACAATAAAGCTTCTTTTACTCATATTGGGTTTCCATTTTTGAAATGACTGTATAAATCATTGTTCTCACACTGTAAAAGGTTTAGCAGAGGGAACTGAATAAGCACAAAACACTATCCTGCTGAGGGTTTTTTTTCCCCTATAGCCTAATCCACACAATATTTATATGTTTCTCAGAAAAACAGCCTGATCTGACTGTGAATTCGGCAACAGTAGGTCAAAATACTTCAGCTAAAATCTGTGCATACTGCATACCCTAATTTAAACCACTGCCCCCAGTGGCCGAAGAATGTATGGGCACATGTGAGCTACATTTCCCGGGTGACATGTTTTTGGTTTTTAATGATGTAAAGCAGTAAAGTCCCAACCCACAATCTAGCTGTCAATGGAGTAAAAATATAATCTTGGAGGGAAAATGTATGATCACCATCAATGATTATGTAAGCACGGTTACTTCCTGGTTTCCATGTGTGATGCAAACCAGTGTCTCTGAGGCAGCAGAAGAAACACCCATAAATTGATGCAAATATGTCTGATGGGTCTGATGGTGCTTGTCAGCAACTCAGCAGAATGGGGTGCTGGAACATTCGGTAGCAACATGTCGACTTCCCGAGTTATCATGCCTGTTTAGATACAGGTTGTCTGCAGGACCAAGAGCAGCTAATCTAGAATAGCAGTCAGTCACTCAGGATTCAGTTGACTGGCACCACACAAACAAACTGTGTGTCACATTTGGTCTTTTCTGCTTTGACAAGCATGAAGTCTGCAGCACAAAAGGACCATCCACAATACTTGGGTCATTCCAGAAAAGAATAGTGTTTCCCTGATTAAAGAAGCAATTTAATAGATCCAGGATTTCAGGGATAAACAGACCATGCTGTTGAGAGTCTGGCATCCTTTGTCATAGTTCAGCATTAGCAGTAAGAATGGTAACAGCTGAAAGAATATAGGGGGCATGACAGGGAAACAAGACATGGCCTGCTGTCCTCTTAATCTGGCCCCGGTTTCCTGCTGACAGATGCGTTAACGGGAAACTGCAGGCCCAGTGTCTGGCGCCAAACTGTTTTATGGCCCACTGGGTGAGTTCAGAACTTACTTCAGGGCGGATAAAGGCTTAGTTACAATAGCATGGCTACTAGACCGAACCACTTGACCAGTCAAGAGGGGGAGTGTTTGAGATAACCCCCGTGGGACACTGGCACGTGCTGCCCTTGCACTGGCAGCCACCCAGGGCATTTAATGCTCTTGGTATTGTTACTATGTCGATTTAACACGTTAATTTACCGCCATTCATTTTATGAAAAATAAAGCATTACAAAAATAATGCAATTAATCATGCCCCGACCCATAGGTAAATACGTAATAAGCAATGTTCTAACCTTCAGAGCAATTCAAGCTTTATGTTCCACTTTGATTTTTCAATCTGTGGCAGTAGGGGGCAGTCAGTGCAACTCCAGTTGTACATGCAATCATCAAACCACAGAGAGCAACAGTCAGCACAGCCTTCTGTAGATGAAGCGCTCTTGCGCTATTAGACAGCTGAACTGAGCACAACAGAGTGCAGGGTTCTCAAGAGGAATTTGGCGGAACCTTTGCAATGTGTCTTGCGGGGACATTATACTGATATACAAACCAAAAACACAAAATAGCGATACTGTGCCAATTATCAAGTGATGGATTAAGAACCTTTTAAAAAACAAACCAGGATGGGACTCGTGATAAAAAGTAAGTACTTTGCATCCTTTTTAAGTCAGAATTGTACCATAGAAGGATGTCAAATCTTAATTATCACCTACAAGCCAAACATTATATATGGCACTGATGAGGGACTGCTGTGAAGCTTGTTGGAGTTCTCTATAAGTTCTTATCATTCAAATTTTGTACTAATTTCCGCTGAGCTTTTGTTCACAAAAACAGTTCAGATGAAGTAGTATTACGTGGGCAGCGCTACAAGCAGAGCAAGACGTTGGTAGTTTTCTGGATGACATACTACCATACTAATCTTACTATTTCTGTTATACATAGATATGACAGAAGCAGTAAGAGTAGTATGGGTAGTATGCCATTCCAGACACGGACACTGTCTTCAGCACTTTTCATGTGGAGTTCAAAGCAGGGATTGACGCCTTCACACCAATAATGTGAATTCCAAGTGTATAGCCACAGCCTGCCGACCAATTAATTTTGTGAAGGATGAGGGTTTTAAGAGATTTATTGTGCATTGCAATGACAATGCAACCTATGGGGACTAGTTCTTTCAATTAGTCAACCTCCCACTGAGACTTTGGGAAACGTTTAATTTTACTTGCATTGTTGCTATTTTAGTGCATTTCTATCTTTACACTTGGCTTTGTTTGGGAAAATGTTAAAGGATTATATTGTTACATATTGTTTTGTTTTCTTGCCTATGAAGGAAATAAATGTATTTTGGCACGGAAAGAAGTATATATATATATAGACAAATTTCTGCACTTTTTAAAACATATGCGTTTATGAAAAAGTGTGCAGTTAAACATGATTAAACATCTTAATCGACTGACGCACTAGTCTAAATGCATTACTTGTCTGCTGCCACAATGTATATGATGTAATGTGTTCTAATTATCTGAATTATAATATTTATTAAATATTCTATTTATAATAATTGTAATTATTATATACTTGTAGAGCGGAGGAGGGCAGGCCGGGCTGGAATGACGCACGCCCGGTCCCCAATCAGCCAGATGGGGTGCACAAGGGATGAAGGCGGCCGGTGACGACAGTTCGAGAGAGATTATGGGCAGCTGCCCTGTATGTGTTTGTGTGTCTTTTTGTTTAATTAAATATTATTAAGCCGGTTCTTGCCTCCTACTTTCCCTAACCCCCCTTACATTGGTGCCGAAACCCCAGGAGGGAGGAGGGATGCCTGTCGTTGAGTCCTCGACACTGCCGTCCACCCAGGGGAATGCCGCTACCATCCACCGGGGAAGGAGTAGCCCGACTGCCCGGATGCGTGGAATGGCCGCCATCTGCGAGGCGAGGACGGACGGGACTCCCCGACCGCCTGCAGTGATGGAATCTCTGCCAGGGACTGAGGAGTGTTTCCACGTGCCACCAGAATAGTGGAGGGGCGTTCTGTCCGCTCGGGGTTGGAGGTTTGACTATGGTCCACCCGGGGAGGAGCGGCTGTCGTCCGCCTGAGAGTGTGGAGGAGTGATCGGGGACGATTTCCGCCTATGGTCCTGTGTGACCGGCTCTTATTCTGTGGCTGCACTTTGCTTGTGAGATGTCTTTGACTTGCAGACTGCCCCTGCTGACATGCCTTGTAAAAACATGTACTTCAAGCTTAAATTGCTCAGAAGATAGGAAAATATGTACTTTGACTACAGAATTTATGTATGGGTCAGGAAACATGATTAATTTAGTTTTTAATTCATTATTTTTGCATATAATTAATTGGACTAAATTGAATTGACAGCCTTAATTTAAAAATATAAAAACTACACTATTCACCTTTAAATTCTATGCAGAATCAAATTGAAGGTGTAAAAAAAGCAAGTTGCGTTAGTGCAGAAATAACACACTTCACCTTTAAAAAATAAATCTATTCCACCTTGAGAAACTGCTCATCGTTTCAGCTAATGAGCAGAATCTCTGGCATTGTTGAGCAGAATGTTTCTAGTGTTTTGTGTTTCAGTAATCACCTTCAGTGGTTAGTGCAATTTCATCCAATACAAATCAAAGTAATGAATGTCTAGAAAGGCCTTTCATAAATTAAAAACATGAATAGGAAATGAATAAAATGGAGTATAACTACCCAAGCAGCACTCATATTAAAACTGTTATTTCCCCAAAACCAAAGTGCATGAATTGAATTAAAAGGGATCATATCAAGTAAAATCGGCTTTTACTTGATCTTTTGATTTTTGCTTGATCAGATTCCTACTACAGGTCCTTCTCAAAAAATTAGCATATTGTGATAAAGGTCATTACTTTCCATAATGTAATGATAAAAATTAAACTTTCATATATTTTAGATTCATTGCACACCAACTGAAATATTTCAGGTCTTTTATTGTTTTAATACTGATGATTTTGGCATACAGCTCATGAAAACCCAAAATTCCTATCTCAAAAAATTAGCATATTTCATCCGACCAATAAAAGAAGTGTTTTTAATACCAAAAAAAAAGTCAACCTTCAAATAATTATGTTCAGTTATGCACTCAATACTTGATCGGGAATCCTTTTGCAGAAATGACTGCTTCAATGCGGCGTGGCATGGAGGCAATCAGCCTCTGGCACTGCTGAGGTGTTATGGAGGCCTAGGATGCTTCGATAGCGGCCTTAAGCTCATCCAGAGTGTTGGGTCTTGCGTCTCTCAACTTTCTCTTCACAGTATCCCACAGATTCTCTATGGGGTTCGGGTCAGGAGAGTTGGCAGGCCAATTGAGCACAGTAATACCATGGTCAGTAAACCATTTACCAGTGGTTTTGGCACTGTGAGCAGGTCCCAGGTCGTGCTGAAAAATGAAATCTTCATGTCCATAAAGCTTTTCAGCAGATGGAAGCATGAAGTGCTCCAAAATCTCCTGATAGCTAGCTGCATTGACCCTGCCCTTGATAAAACACAGTGGACCAACACCAGCAACTGACATGGCACCCCAGACCATCACTGACTGTGGGTACTTGACACTGGACTTCAGGCATTTTGGCATTTCCTTCTCCCCAGTCTTCCTCCAGACTCTGGCACCTTGATTTCGAATGACATGCAAAATTTGCTTTCATCCGAAAAAAGTACTTTGGACCACTGAGCAACAGTCCAGTGCTGCTTCTCTGTAGCCCAGGTCAGGCGCTTCTGCCGCTGTTTCTGGTTCAAAAGTGGCTTGACCTGGGGAATGCGGGGATGTTTCTACTCCAGACTCAGTCCACTGCTTCCGCGAGGTCCCCAAGGTCTGGAATCGGTCCTTCTCCACAATCTTCCTCAGGGTCCGGTCACCTCTTCTCGTTGTGCAGCGTTTTTGCCACACTTTTGACTTCCCACAGACTTCCCACTGAGGTGCCTTGATACAGCACTCTGGGAACAGCCTATTTATTCAGAAATTTCTTTCTGTGTCTTACCCTCTTGCTTGAGGGTGTCAATGATGGCCTTCTGGACAGCAGTCAGGTCGGCAGTCTTACCCATGATTGCGGTTTTGAGTAATGAAACAGGCTGGGAGTTTTTAAAAGCCTCAGGAATCTTTTGCAGGTGTTTAGAGTTAATTAGTTGATTCAGATGATTAGGTTAATAGCTTGTTTAGAGACCCTTTTCATGATATGCTAATTTTTTTAGATAGGAATTTTGGGTTTTCATGAGCTGTATGCCAAAATCATCAGTATTAAAACAATAAAAGACCTGAAATATTTCAGTTGGTGTGCAATGAATCTAAAATATATGAAAGTTTAATTTTTATCATTACATTATGGAAAATAATGACCTTTATCACAATATGCTAATTTTTTGAGAAGGACCTGTAGTTAATTTAGTTGAAAAACAATGAGAAATAGCTCGACATGACCACAAATCAGTTTTGATGTGACATCCATGCATCAGAAACAGGCAAATGTAATAACTTAATTGAGAATAGATTGTTCCTATGTGAAATGCTGATGCAGAAGGATTAGATTAAAGCCACATGGTCTTAATTTATCTTAGCCAAACACAAATACTGCTGGTCTTGTCAATCCGGCCTCTGTTTTTCCAGGTTATTCAGCATTGAGGCAGGGTGTGGTGGTACGAAGGAAACCACATCCTTCTGGACTTCATTGTACATTGCACCTGTGAGAATGCTATTGGCTTCATCACCTTCCTCCCACACTCTGTCCTACCGGTGACCTGAAAGGAGGCTGTGATTTCAACAATCATCAGCTTTTCACGCCCTCTATACTTCAGTAAGCTAAATGTAACCTTGCATAACAATAACAAACAGTGAGGAAAAATGTTGAACATTGATCTAAAGATGTGGCATGGTATCAGCTCGGTTCAGTCATGACAGCTCTTGCCAACTATTATGACAAATAAGTAGGTTTGGTCATGGCAGACTGCTTACAATGCTGCTGTAATGCAAGTACATAGACTTGCTAGTTGATGTTGACCCATAGTGGATTTTGCATATAAAAATAACTAAGCTGCTGTAAATGGCAGATAACCGGTTGTGGAGCGGAGGGGGGCGGGGCCGGGCCAGAATGTCGCACGCCCGGTCCCCAATCGGCCTGATGGGGCGCGCGAGGGATAAAGGCGGCCGGTGACGACGGTTCGAGAGAGAGAAAATTATGGGCATGTCCGTCATGTGTGTGTTTATGTTTGTGTGTTTTGGTTTTGAGTTTAATTAAATATTATTTATATTGACAAGCCGGTTCTCGCCTCCTCCTTGCCCATCCTTAACCCCCTTACATTGGTGCCGAAAACCCGGGAAGGAGGAGGGATGCCCGTCGCAGTGTCCTCGACACTACCGTCCACCCAGGGGAGCGCCGCTACCATCTGCCGTGTGACGGAGTAGCCCGACCGCCCGGACGCGGCGAGCGGCCGCCACCCGCGGGGCGAGTGGGGACTGGATTCACC
This sequence comes from Xyrauchen texanus, assembly GCF_025860055.1. Taxonomy (NCBI): domain Eukaryota; kingdom Metazoa; phylum Chordata; class Actinopteri; order Cypriniformes; family Catostomidae; genus Xyrauchen; species Xyrauchen texanus. Next base: position 11,520,582 of record NC_068278.1, on the reverse strand, counting down.
CAACCTCCTGGAGCGATGGACTTGGAGCCACTGGCAGGGGCGGAGGAGTGCCCTGCCGTCCCCCAGAAATGCGGAGGGGTCAAGGTTACACCACCGACCGTGAGGGGAGAAGGGAAGTAACTCCCCGATCCCCTGGAATGGTAGGTCCGCTGCCAGGGGCGGAGGAATGTCTCAAGGTGCCGCCAGAAAAGCGGAGGGGCGTCCTGTCCGCTGGGGGTCGGAGATTTGACTCCGGTTCGCCCGGAGAGGAGCGGCTGTTGTCCGCCGGAGAGTGTGGCGTAGTGTTCGAGGACCAAGCGACGGTACATCAGAGAACCGGTGAGTGAGCTTCTTCTCTCTCTCCTCTCTCTCTCTCTCTCTCTCTGTCGCACCATGTTGGCCTTTTCCCTCGCCTATTTTTTGTTGTTGTTTCCCCTCCTGTCTCCTCCCAGGTCGAGTAAGGTGGGGATGACCTGACGGGGCGCAAAGCACGCCCCTCCCCAGGGAAAGAGTGGGTGGGATGTAGGTCATGCCGGTGGCACCCCGGCCTGAGGTAACTCCGGGAGGAGTGTGGAGCGGAGGGGGGCGGGGCCGGCGCGCGAGGGATAAAGGCGGCTGGTGACGACGGTTCGAGAGAGAAAATTACGGGCATGGCCGTCATGTGTGTGTTTATGTTTGTGTGTTTTGGTTTTGAGTTTAATTAAATATTATTTATATTGACAAGCCGGTTCTCACCTCCTCCTTGCCCATCTTAACCCCCTTACACCGATTAATCGGCCTATAGTTTTTCAAATCAATGTATTGCCTTTCCTTACTGTGACGGGCACAAACACAGAGTCCAAAATGAAAGATGAAGTTTATTGTGCAACCAAAATCTCAATAATAAATAGAAAAAAGTAATGAATATTTGGTGTATAACTCAGGACTTTGAACAATGAATAAGCCTGAAATACACTGGGGACACTTATTTTGAAAGCTCTGTGCTCCCATCTCACACAAACACATAAGGGAAACAAAACATGCACTCTTACAATCATCTACAATGTATTATAATACCTTATAAACACTATAAAGTAAACATTGTCATAGTGGCTAATAAATACTGTATGAGCAATAGGCTAATTCATCAACTGTAGATCATCAGCTATCACTTTTCATAATTGTCCGGTATTTTAGTAATCCAGTATTGTATATTAAAAAAATAAAACTGGTCTTGTGTCTTCATTGTGACACTACAATTTATTTTAAATCCTTTTTCTGGAAAGCCCTCATATAAAATGCCATTTTCAGCATCTCTGGACCAGAGACTGGTGAAACAGGAAGTGGCTATGGTCACACTCACCGATCCAGATGAAACATGGCCGTCATATCAAATAGCCAACTGAGTCGGAGCACTTGGGAGGTCCCCATACACCCACATGTTTACCTGACCACAAACATTGTTTACCTGATTCAGCTGAGCTTTTGTGTTGGTAATGCTCAACGCTTGAAATAGTTTCACTGTTGCCTCGTGTTCTCTGCTGTAACTCACTATATTGTTTCTATTCCATATTACATTCATTAAAGGTACTATATGTAATATTTTTACTGTACTAAATCATAAAATGACAAGGGGTGTAAAGTAACAAATGATAAATACTCACGTTACTGTAATTAAGTAGTTTCCCCAGGAATTGTACTTTTTTAAGTACTTTAAAAATTGTATACTTTTAATTTTACTTGAGTACATTTTAAGTGATGTAACTTTTAATGTGCTTTTGTCCCACCGTCTGTGTTCACTACTTCCCTGTCCTGATTTTATTTTTATCTATCTACTTGATTGGCTAGGGAGAGTCATGTGACTTCCATCACATCAAATCACACTTTAACCAAAACTTGATCAGCAGCTGTAGATTGATCACCAACTCTTATGGATGTGGAAGATGCCTCAAACACATTTCAACACCTGAACATCACGACCGCATCTGAAAGGGCTTTTTTTGCAGCGAAAAAGGCCAATTGCATGATCGTGTCATTGTGAGTTTAACTTGCTCAAGCCAGATATCAGCATTAAGCCTGCCTCTAATTTTAAGTAACAAATCAAGGTAAATGTATTATTTCTGCTCACTAGATTCTGTCTATAACGTAGCCTGTAATTTAACTTCCATCACTGAGATTACTGGGTTGTGAGAGATTAAGGCAATAGGGTTTGGCGATAATAAAATCTTGATGTCTATCTGAAAACAAAGAGAGAGTGATATCCTCGATATTGATGATAAACTTTTTTTTTTCGATAGAATATGGGGATCATTGTATTGAAAATAACTTTTTCTTCTTTTAATTTCTATAATCATGTTGCCCTTTTATTTTTTTCCATCAGATTCATGTAGTGATGTATTTTAAAAGTTGTCAGTCACAAACACATATAAAATACCTGTATTTTTTATTCTATCTGGCAAACAGCCATAAAAGGGAATGTAAATTACAATATGTGTGCTACATTTTTAAATTGCAGCATCAAGTTTTTAGTATAAAGGGGCATAGCTTTCGCAACACAGTACTCATTATTCACTACTCATGAGTACTTTTAAATGAGATACTCTTTTACTCTTACTTGAGTAGTTTTTTAGGACAGGTACTTTTACTCTACTCAAACTACATTTTTAAGAAGTAACATTACATTTACTTGAGTATTATTTTTCAGTACTCTTTCCACCCCTGTAAATGACCATAATATGTCATTAGAGTATTAATAAACATGCTAAGGTGAAATACTGGCTTCTTTGATAACAATGCAACAGCCAGTATATTCTACTTTGAAGTTTCCATTCCAGTCCAGAATGTATGTTTATGTTTAGGCCTTTGTGATCCCGCCCACTGCCCATTCACCAATAGTATTTCGACAACACCGGGTTGCCAGATTTGAACAAGTTTGCAGGCAAACAATACAGCGTGCTGCAGCCATGGAAGCCAGCAAACAAACTGGATCAGAGATTACAGATTCTTGAGCATGAAACTGCTCAAGATTGTGTTGATGGTCTATCATAGACCATAAGGCAGACAACATCCAAGACAAAAAACATAAGAATTGTAGACAAAACAAGCGAAAAACTGCTACACTGGGCTGCTTCTTCCCCCAAGCAATCAGACTTTTGAACTCTTGATCTCTCATGTTCAAAATACATCAGCACTGCACTTTATTAATCTATTATCTCACACTGGACTGTCATAATTATATTCTCTCTTAACATCACACTGGCAACTGACTATCAACCGACAGCCTGAATGTCAATACAGCAAAATACAACCTACTGTATATTTTATATATACTATTTTTATTGTATACTGTGTATTCTATATTGTGTGTACTGTATACTGCACGTTGTTTATTAGATATGTAAATTGTGTTGTGTAAATCTGAAGTTTATTGTAAATTGGTATATGTCTCGTCACTGTCATGACTGCTATGTTGCTCGGAACTGCACACAAGACTTTCACCCACTGTTGCACTTGTGTATATGGTTGAGTCACAATAAAGGGATTTGATTTGAGTGAGATTCCACCCAACCTAAAAATCCTCGCCATCCATCTAAAAACCACCATGACCAGAAGCATAGTAAAACAAAGATAAATATTGGAGATGCCTTTGGAAGATGGAGACAGCTTAAAGCCCAGAAATCCTTTAAAACGGATGCTGAGTTGGCTAATTTGTGTGTCAACATTCTGGTAACCCGCATAAGCTTTGAGTCTGGGGCGGGGCAGACAACTCACCAATATTTTGAATTTGGACTGCAGTACCCATTTCAAATGCTTGTTGTCAATCTACATACAGCACCTTTAAATCTACAACGGTTCTGAGCACGTCACTGCATCAGCATGCAGCAACTATTTGTTTGCTGGAAAAGATGACTGTATTGCAGTAAGAGAGAAAAGATTTCAGGGCTGCAGAAAAAATACTGGTAGCCGCAAAAGCACGGGACCATCTAACCCGTTTGAACTGAATATTTAAACCAGATGCACACACGCACACAAGAATCACTATAGAAATCCCTATGAAATATTCAAAAATAATTAGATATATTAAGTCAAATGTGTCATTTTGTTATTTTAGTCATTAGTCATTGAGTTTTAAGACAAGAGTAAGATACACTCATCGACCACTTTATTAGGAACACCTGTACACCTTCTTATTCATGCAATTATGTAATCAGCCAATCATGTGGCAGCAGTGCAATGCATAAAATCATACAGATATGGCTCAGGAGCTTCACTTAATGTTCACATCAAGCATCAGAATGGGGAAATAATGTGATTTCAGTGTTTTCGATTGTGGCAATATAGTTGCCTAACGGGCTGTTTTGAGCATTACTGTAACTGCTGGTCTCCTGGGATTTCACGCACAACAGTCTCTAGAGTTTTCTCAGAATGGTGCCAAAAATAAAAAACATCCAGCGAGCAGCAGTTCTGCGGATGGAAATGCCTTGTTGATGAGAGAGGTCAATGGAGAATGGCCAGACTCAAGTTGACTCAATGCCAGACTCAATGGCCAGAGTTCAAGTTGACAGAAAGACTATGGTAACTCAGATAACCACTCTGTACAATTGTAGTGAGCAGAACAGCATCTCAGAATGCACAACACTTCAAACCTTGAGGCAGATGGGCTACAACAGCAGAAGACCACGTCAGGTTCCACTGCTGTCAGCTGCAGTGGGCCTACCATCTGTGTACCAGGATATGTTTTTCCTGTATTTAACTGTCCAGTTTTTGATGAGCATGTGAAGTTATGCTGAAAAGTGAACCAGATTTTATGCTTCAGGTCAAATGTCTGGATGTGTAAGACTACTGTGGTAGTAATGCTAAAGTATTCTTTGATAATTACATGGTAAATTAGAGTACCATATAAATACTATGGCAAATGAATATAGTAATCATACATTACCATGGTATACTGTAATAATATACCTTAGTATTACCATCTGATTATCCTCATCTTATCATGGTACTCCCATGGTCATTTTTTGTAAGGGAAATTAGTGACCGTGATTTTGCTACTGTAAGTATGACATGTTTCTGGATCAACATCCTTGTTGATTATGGAATTATATTCCATCCTATTTTAGGGGTCAGGTTAGGATTAAGTTTAAGACTGGAATTGGGGCTTAAACAAAATTTAAATCAATTTATAATTTCACAATCACTGATTTTGGGGGTAGTTGATGTTAGGGTTAAGGTTAGGGACAGTGTTAGGACGATGTTTCTTTGAGAGGAACATTGATAAACAATCTACAAAATCTGTTGATCCAGGAACACGTCCTATTTGGCAAAATCACAGTCACCAGGGGTAATGAGGACACATAATTCACTATATGAATGGCAGCCCAGTAGGCAGTAGTAATGCATTGCATGACAATTGTAGAATCTTATAAGGTGAAAGAATCTTGTGGTCCAAAATGTCCAGAAACCCCATTCAACAGGAGCAGGGACGCCAAAGTCTTTAGCAGACTCCATCTGAATACTGTATTCTAAGGTTTTATTGATTTGGGTTTCAGTCATTTGGAATAGTCTTTGCAAATGTCTCCAAAGTCAAGCCAGGTACAGAACGTGAGGCTTGTTCTATTTTGGCATTCCATGATCACATCACAATCTTCTTTACACATTTGAGCTAAAGTAGCAAAATACTTGTCAAACCCCATCAAATCCATGTTTTGTTGCTTTTAGTCCATGTCTATTAGCTTTAAGGTCATCTATATGCTTGTGTGTTCCAAAAAGCGACAAAATGAACTGTACCAGATGTACATTTGAAATTGACAGTCTTTCTTTTCTGTCAAAATGTATCAAATTATCGATAACTCTTCACAAATCAAATGCTCTCTAGAATGAGAATGCCCCTCCCCCAAAACCACCTGCAACCAACTGGCAATAGCAAGCAGCAAATCTTGGCTACTGGCTTGGTAAACAAAAGGATGAGCCCTCCATTATGACCTGCTCCAACATCCTTTTTCCATATGTCAACAGAGGAAAGTAAATAACATTCATTAAAACATTTAATGGGGTCTTTCTTTCATCTGTAAATTGTAATTCATCTGTAAGAATTTTTCCAGAAGGACGTAAACTGTATGCACATTTACTCCCCAATTTTTTGGAAAGTGCATACAATTTATATTCCTCTTAATAAGAAGTAATCTGCATAAATGTATATAAAATGTAGTGAACATAAATGTAGTGTAAATGTAATATCATGTAAAATGATATTTTCTCACCATAAAAGCATTTCCAATGGGAAAGGTAGATGTTTCTGTGAATGGCCAACTACTTTGCCCAAGGTAAAAACTGAACTCAGATCAGTTTCCGCTATAAATATTCCTTTACTAAAAATATAGTGGCAGAACCATAGTATATTAATGGCATCAACTGAAATTACTACGGTACCATTGTACTGAATGATACTATAATAATATACTATGATATTTAGATGGTGCTCAAAAGTATTTATATAGTACTTTAAGGTGAAATAATACATACAGATGACATTACATTCAAATGATTTGACATTTATGTATAACAAGAAGTTACTTCAAGGCTCTAAAGGAATATTCCAGGTCAATACATGTAAAGCCACTTCTATTAAAATGAATGGGAGAAACTGGAATGCCCAACTGTCCACAGAAGTAGAAAGAAAGTCCCACCTTGCAGGTAAAAGAGACATTGCCTGTTTCAAGAACGCACATGCGCATTAATTATACAAGCTGAGAAGACTGAGTTTTTTTAGCATAGTCTGAGGTAAAGAAGCACAAAGTATGATAAAGTGTGTTGTCAGATTTTACTGCTGATTTGAAATAGGCTCTTTGATCATAATCTTGACAAAACTTTTTTGAGATTTCGGTCTTTCACCATTCAAGTAGATAGGAGCTTTACTTGTTTGGCACTTGTTTACATAGAAAAAAAGCTGCCTGGGAGTGTTCCAGAGTTGAACGCCAGTGGATTGACTTGCTAGAAAGACTTTGGTAAAGCTCAATCAACTCAATCACGGCAACATAGTTGTAAAATTGGATATAACTTTACACAGAAAAGGTTAGTAAGCGATTATATCTCACTAAAATCATGTTACCACGCATATTGTTTACGTCTTGTGTCTTTACTTTTGAAACAGTGAGTATTTTAATTATTACAGATTGTCCCCATTCGCTTCCATTATAAGTTTTTTGTTATCACAGCTAAAGTAAGGAGGGGGCCCATCTATGAAACAGCACACGTCTTCATTCATTTAGTGTGAAGTATCTTGGCACAGCAATTGTTGTGGATCTTGTGTAAACCAGTCACAGATATTGCTAACTAATGCACTAAAAGGTCATTAAAAATTTTGCAGGATGACAATGGAAAATTGGATTACAGAATGCTGCCAATGAAGCCAAGAGAACACAATTACACAATTCTATTGAGTGCCACAAAAAAAATGACCTGCTTTAATAACCAATTGCCTCTTCCTGAACAAGTGAGGCAAAAAAACTGACCAAGTCATTGGGGAAAAATGCAATCCAAGTCATTGTTTACATGTTCAGTCTTCATGCGTGCATCTTGTGCCAGGTTTTCGCCAACTGGCCCTGGGAGCTCCAGGGAAACCATTTTAAAGTGCCAACGTACCTAGTTCATTACTCTTAAGGGGGGTAACCATTAGCATATGTCCCAGCTGGTTGTTTTGTGCTTTATTAGACTAGTACATCTCGTCTTGCTAATCACAACAGCGCTGACACAACTGCCAGGGGACTTTTGTTTATGAGGTTTTGCAGTAAACAGAGATCCATATAAAAACGTAGTGCTAATGTTACTAATTGGGTGCTTTTCCTTTCCCATGAGTTTGCTTTCATTTACAAGAGTGCACACTATACATTGTCAGCCTCAAACTGAAAAACACTGCTATAGTCATTTATTCTGTCCGAATGTTTTAACATGTTTTTCACTGACACCCATTCGTCTGAGAATCTTTACTGGAACTTATGAAACAATCATTAAAATTTGAAGTTCATGTATCAAATAGCTAAACTATGGGCTTGCTTTCATTTGCAAGAGTACACACTATACATTGTCAGCCTTTTTGAGTCCAAGGCCCCCCATTGTTCAAGACCATATTTGAAGCCCCCATCCACCTGAAAACTTTAGTGGCAATATATTAAGATAATTCATCACCATTAATTATGTGATTCCAGAAGATTCAGGAACTGCCAGTTTGTAGGCCAACAACTTGATTTTAGCAGGTTTTTAGCAAGTTAGTTCAGTAAGATCATTTCATATAACTTCATATATAAAAATTATTTTGCATCATCTTGAGGCCCCCTAGTTGAGGACCACTGGCCTAAACCATGTTTGTTTGTTTGTTTTGGAAGCCAATACATTATTTTATTTCTTTACTGTTGCACTATAACGAATGTAATTGCTGTTTGTTCGAGAATCCTGACCAATCAATTGTTTGAGTTTGTGATGGGACTATCTATTTGCCCAACCAATACAGGAATCCTGTTCGAAAAACAGTCATTCTTTTTGTAATACCGTGTGGTGACACTAGTGGAACAGAAATTATACACTTTACCTTTAAACCAGCATTCAGTTTTTATGGTCAATATGGAGAATACTGCCATTCAAACCTCTAACACTTACACAGCATGTATAACTTCTCAATCAGGTGACTTGTATCCTATCAACAATTTGCAGACAAGCAACAGTAATTCAATTTAGGCCTTTGTTTGAGTGACTGCTCTTATTTCAGACTCATTTGGGGTTACAGGCTGTAGCAGTCCACCATAAATTCATTTTTTACAAAAGTGGTCCGATTTTCCATTGCAAGGTGATTATCATTGCTCTCCATGTCATTGTGTATGTCCGAGGACAGCATAGGGAAAACACTGCAAAGTGTGCAACCATCAGCCAAGATGGCATCCTTCATTGTCACCCTTGGACCCTACAACTGCCTATTGCATTTCCAGACATATTGCATAACATTCTAATGCCATCAGACCACAGGTATGACCCAAAGTAGCTGTCATTTGTCTCAATAATGTTAGTTGGCAGGGATAAAACCATCAACCATCAACTCTTATTACAATATGGAGGCTATCCAGGGATGACGACACCACTCCTTGTGAGATTTGCTCCTTTGTTTGGTTAGGTTTAACAGGGCTGCTTCTAGCTATAAGCGGTATAAGCAGCCACCTAGGGCCTCTGGGCCACCAGGGGGCTCTGCAACAAGGAATTCATTTTTTGACAATGGTAATCGGTACATAGATTAAGAATTAATGATGTATAATTTAATTTTAACATGGTTGGCAGTGATTCGATGATGCTGGACATTACATTGAATCAGAATTAATTATGCACATTTCTGATGTAATGTCTGTAACGTCTCAATTTATTTGTGGAGATACATTTTTAAGAAAACTATTCGCTCTAGATATATATTTATTTAAATTTTGCAGATTTATTAGGTGTTACTAGTTACAAATCAAAAAGGTAAATACAAAATGAACACAAGTAACGCTCGGATCTCAGGAGGTTAAGGGGGATCAGTTGTGACAATTTCAACATACTATGATTTGGGACACCTTAATTCTAATCTTGGATACTATTTAGGGCGCATAGGGATTCACCAAATGTCACCTACCTGTTAAGAAATGCATACCTTTCTCTGTATAAGAGCCAGATAAAAGCATGTCACACATTAACAGACTGGCAAATACTAAACACACACAACGGTTTTCAGTTCAATGTCAACTGTTTATCAAAAACAAATAGAGAGTCTGAGTGTGTTTTTAAGTGAAAGAGAGAGCTGTTGGGCAGGTGGGACGCTGCTGTGTGGATAACACTCGAGGCTCAAAATGAGACTCATGCATTTTGGTGAAAAGTCCTTCTGGTGACAGCTTCTCAATGGTCTTTTACCCTAGCCTCATTTCCACATCAAACGATGAGGAAAGGGATACTACCCATGGGGTACAGAGTAATGAGCACCACTGCTTTCTTCTCGCTCTCCGTTCCTCTGGCTTCTTTAAAGAAGAGGGAAAGTCCCTGATGCTTTAATGATCTTCCCTTAACCAGACAAACTTGCAAACAATTACAATGCTGTTCTATCTTGTCCATTTTCAAGCTCACTTACAAGCCCATTAACATTCACTTGATAATGGACTCAAATGGCAAAAAGGGGTTTCTTTGACTGTGCTTTTGCTACCTAAAAACCTTAAACATCAAGGTGTACAATGGAGCCTTTATGCTCCGGGTTTTGATGAGCAAAATAATGAATCCTGTTGTTGTATATACGGAAAGCTTTTTTTCCACACAAATGCAGAAGTGTCGGACAACTACTTCACCAAAGAACATTCATGTACATGGAGTTGATATTGGCAGATCTACATAACAAATATGCCCTTTGTGGGGTTGTAAGAAATCGTTCCATTTTGGGTCTGACTGGGCACAGAAGACATCATATTAGTTAGGGTTAGTTGTCACACTTTTTACTCTAGCGAATATTTTTCAGGGTAGATTTATATTTTGACTGTCAATTTCTGTAAAGCCACATCCTTGATAGCACCTTACCAGATGTATATTTGATATACGTGTGTTTACATCTGAAAGATGCTTTTTTTTTTACTGTGTTTGTTCATCTCCAATACGTCTATATGACGGATGTCAATAAGTATGTTTTGGATGTCAATAAGACATTCAGCAGATGTCTTTGAGATGTTTATGATTTAGAATGTTTGTAAATATGATCTTTTTTAAGATGTTTAGCAGATGTTAATTAGATTGTGATGCTTTCCAGATGAAAAGATCTAAAACGGACATCTTGGAGATGTAAGGGTGCTATCTGTGATACTTTTGCAGTCTTGGATCCAAGACACAAGTATTTCTACTGCAATTGCTCAGGAAAAAAAGACTGTTAATAAGACATGTTGACCTTTTGTGACAACATTCCTAAATGTGAGCATTTTAGCATGCAAAAATTTATAATGTAAACAAATATTTAAAAATATTAAATATGGTGGTAGTGGCTCAGGCGGTAGAGTGGGTTGGCTGCTAATCGCAGGGTTGGCGGTTCGATTCCCGGCCCACACAACTCCACATGCCAAAGTGTCCTTGGGCAAGACACTAAACCCCAAGTTGCTCCCAATGGCAGGCTAGTGCCTTACATGGCAGCTCTGCCGCCATTGGTGTATGAGTGTGTGTGAATGGGTGATTGGGACACAGTGTAAAGCGCTTTGGTAACCTCTAAGGTTAAAAAAAGCGCTATATAAGTGCAGACCATTTACCATATAATTACATCATATAAAACACATTTGACTACTTGCCTCTATGTAAGTGTTCCAGCCTGCCTCAACCTGAAATTTATGAAGAAAAAAAACTTTGTAATTAAGCACAATTTGACAATATTTACGAGATAAAGCCCTCGTGATAACTTTTCTATGTAACAACTAGCCTCAGATCCACCCATGATGATACAGAATGTAAACATAAAAACAATATAATTGGGAAAAACGAACATACATTTTATTTCTCCCTTTTACTCCCCAATTTGGAATGCCCAATTCCCAATGCGCTCTAAGTCCTCGTAGTGGTGTAGTGACTCGCCTCAATCCAGGTGGTGGAGGATGAATCTCAGTTGCCTCCACGTATGAGACGTCAATCCGCGCATCTTATCATGTGGCTTGTTTAGCACGTTACCGCGGAGACATAGCACGCGTGGAGGCTTCACGCTATTCTCCGCTGCATCCACGCACAACTCCAAAAAACCACGTGCCCCACCGAGGCAAGAACCACATTATAGCGACCATGAGGAGGTTACCCCATGTGACTCTACCCTCCCTAGCAACTGGGCCAATTTTGTTGCTTAGGAGACCTGGCTGGATTCACTCAGCACACCATGGATTCAAACTCACGACTCCAGGGGTGGTATTCAGCATCAATACTCGCTGAGCTACCCAGACCCCCCACTAACATCTATTTAAAAAACATGTTTAAACTTTAATCAAATTATAAGCTTCATATCTCTGCTTTTAAACCCTCAAAAAATTGGCCCCATTCACTTCCCTTGTAAGTGACTCATTGAAACATCGATGTTAGCCTTTTTGTTTTTTAAGGGGCGAGTCAAAAACTTTTTGGTGGTAATTAATTTTATGCTGCAAAAGCTGTCGATTGAGCTTAACATGTATTAAACCTGGAATATTCCTTTGAGGAATAGAACTTCCAGACCCATTTCTAATATTATCCTCAAAATAAATGGAATTGAATCAAATGAGGGACTGGATATTTGCAAAACATACACATAACTTCTTTCATTATTTTATGTTAAAGATAGAACCTCGCTGTATTTCTTACTATATCAAAATCCATTCCAATAAGAAGAACAAATGATAATTCAGAAAGAGTTCAAGAACCAATCCCGTTGCTGCAAGACATCATTTTATGTACATTTGTATCCTTCACAAATGTGTTACAAATTACAAATCTGTGACATTAAAAAACTAAACAGCGAGAAAAAAACTCCTTTGTAATAAATGTTTTATTGCTCCTCTTTTGAGAAATATATAACATACTGGCAAATAATTTTAAACTTCTCTCTTGTAACATATGTCCTTATATACAGTATAGCACATACAGTAAAAATATATACAACCAGAAATACTTAAATATTCACAATAAATAAACTGTCTGCAAAACAGCAGAACACACCAATACATGTTTGCTGGTTCAGATATATTCATCCTATAGCTATATTGAAGTGACCACGGCTGTGTGTTTTCTGTTTTGGGAAAAGGCTTAAAATGCCACCACTGTCAGTTTAACCATGATCTGTTGTCCAACCTGAGCATCTCAACAGTTTTTAAGTCTTTGCATGGAAGCTGCTCCAAGGTCAGCAGCCTTTAGACTCAAACATGTGTCAGACTGTCTGTATACACATCTGTTTTGTTCATGTGAAGTGTCACAGCTGGTGCTTTGTAATGGCAGTGGGAGCGACTGCAGCTGACACTGGAGCAGGGCTTGTGGCTTGTACTCCCATCCAACCTCCGATTGCACAAGCCTTGCCAAGTTTGCAGCGTCTTTGAGCTCCATACCCAAACTCCACTGGTGATGCCCACCACCAATGACATGAAAATTTTTAGCATATAAACGGCTACTGTAGGCACCGAGGAGTCCAGTGAGCAGTCCTCGCTTCTTCGACCAGGAAAAGAAGTGCACTTGTTTTCCAAAGCTTGGAACTTCCAGTATTCCATGTTGAGTCTTTCATAGAAATAGCATATGATGACAACTGTAGCAGGCACGGTGTATAGTATGGAGAAGACTCCAATCTTAACCATGAGTTTCTCTAGCTTTTCCGTGTTGGTACCGCCAGTTTTCATGATCTTGCGGATATGGAACAGTGCCACAAAGCCAGTTAGGATAAAAGATGTCCCAACAATGAGATAACAGGAAAGAGGGATCAATACAAAGCCAGTGAGCGCATTAGTGTCCATACTACCCACATAACACAGTCCTGTCAACTCATCCCCAGCCACCTTCCTCATAGTAAGGATGACTATGGTCTTAACGGCAGGTATACCCCAGGCGGCCATATGGAAGTAGCTACTGTGTGCCTCAATAGCCTCATGACCCCATTTCCTTCCAGCTGCCAGAAACCAAGTAAGGGTGAGAATGACCCACCAGATAGAGCTGGCCATGCCAAAATAGTAGAGGATTAGGAAGACTATGGTGCATCCTGTGCTCTCCAAACCCTCTTGGATTATGTACAGCTCTCCATTTTCACGATCGCAAGCGATATTCTCAGCTCCAGACACAGAACGGATGATGAAGGCCACAGAGTAGACGTTATAACACATGGAGAGGAAGATGATGGGGCGCTCGGGGTATTGGAAGCGTTGGGGGTCGAGGAGGAAGGTTAGAAC